>NW_017307261.1:101182-183860 GCF_000935625.1 Nanorana parkeri | reverse complement strand
CCCCCAAAAAAAATGGATCCAAAGACAAAATACAGGGTCAATCACGATGTACAGCATTGTCCACGCCGACTCGACAAAATAAAACAATAAAAAGTAAATAGAAAGAATGTTTTTTTTTAACGCCTACCACCACTCACGACGAACACCCACCACATAATGGCATTTTGACAGATGCCGGCAAAACATAAACAATTGGGCGAAGCTAGCGGTGACAACTAGCGCCCAACTGTGTAGGTTTACGTCATCTGACAGGTGAGCCATGATTGGGCAAAGTCATCATGACTTTGCCGAACACAATTATAGTTTGTGTGTTCTACAAACAGTTTCTTGCTAGTCGGCCCCGCTGGCTGTTAAAACACCTGGACAATGCCTGCATCCAATCAGATTGTTCAGGTATTTTGACAGCCAGCGGGGCCGACTAGCAAGATAGTAAAGCTTGGCCCATCTGGATATTCCTCCATCCATGCAGTTTAGCGTAGATGGTGGAATCTGTTGCACTTTTTCCATCTGACCATAGCAAATCTATAGGTGTATGGCCATCTTAAAGGACTGCACTATATCCTGGAGATGCACCGAAGGTTAAACAAGGAATCATATTTTTTTGAACATTTCGTTTGTAAATTATTTAAACCGCTGTTTTGTGAGCTCGTACATGAACTCTGTCTACAGGACATAGAAAAAAAGACTTCCAAGACTTTTAAAAATGCTAAATGAATGGATGATTCTGTTTTGTTGCTTCTTGTTTTCACCGTGTAGAAGACAATGTGGCCACCAAGCATTGTTTGAAATACATAATGGGTGAAACAAAACCTTTAGGTCATCAGTAACCACCCGATTCATGATCTCTGTACACTGTGATGTGCTTTACATATCCTAAACCAATGTAGGATGCCTTGTGAATTACATATACTGACCACCACCACCACCATATGCTGTCCTGTATGATACATTATGATACATACCTCAGATTGGCAACTCTTTACAGTGTTTTGTATGTTACATATTGCAGATCTACCCATTTTTACACAACGCTGTCTGTTACATACTCCAAACTGCTACACTCTATACACTTAACAAATGAAGAGATGCTGTCCTAAAGGTAATATCTGGGAAGGTCACTTGTGGCTAAGCCATAATGTGAAAAAAAAAATCATTTTTTTTGCTCAAATTCCTCAGAGGTTGCAGTATTCTAACATTGCCAAGGCACGCCCATTCTTGTAGTATTAATAGTACTGTTAGATCATCGGCATATCCTGCCCTCTCCTGTGTATGACTGGCTGTCTACCTTAGCTTTGAAGTGACAGTTGGTGATGTCACTACTGTTCTGATCATTGTTTTTCTGAGGGCATTCAGGGCAAGGATCTGCTTGCATCATCATTCACTGTGCAAAGGAATTAGCACTTTGCAGGGGAAGTTTCCCTTAGCTTGGTGAAGTTTTACTTTGCTGCAGCCACACATTTTACACATATCCTACAGGCAATACTGGTGACTATGCCTTGGTACCCTAATTTACTTTTTGGGGCACATCCTCCACAATAAGGCCCACTTTCATTGTCTGGTCAGTTATTCTAAGGAGAATGTAAAAACCCCCCTTTTTGTACATTTTCTTTATATTCATTGTGCTTTTTTGTCTTTTCGCCATGTATCCTCGTTTCTCCATTTGGAATGATGTGAGATGAAAGATGTAGATAATTAGCAGGTGCTAAAAGGTGCTGGCACATTGCCAACCGCAGCAATCGGTGATTAGTGTAATGAATTAGTACCTGACCAAACTTTAAGGATGAGATGCTGCAGGACCTTTCCTTGCTGTGCTCATCCAAACATTTCAACCTCTTGTACTCAGCAGCCAGCTGTTGTAGTAAGAAAAGTAATCTGTAATTAAGAGAGAAGTTGATTGTCTTGAATACTTATTACCATGATGTAGATGTTGTGCTAGCTGAGGTTGTCAATCTGCAACTTACATTCATTATTTTTCTTTTTATTCTATAGTACAAATGAATACAAATAGTTGCAAAACATTAGTGTTATAAGCTGATAAATTGTAGCAAATACTGATAAATATTTATAAATGCAGCCTTGAATCTCCAAAGCTGATCATTAATTACAGGCGAAACTTAGGGGGTCTATTCACTAAGCTGCCGAAGGATCTAGCCATAGCTTCGGCTGATCCTTTGGCTAGCTTGGCCCCAGGACCCCTTCGGTTCAGTAGGGCCCGTACAGCTCCCGAAGTTGGCTGAGGGGCTCAGTTGAGCCGAAGGCATATGAGCCGAGGTGAAATCCAAAGCTAGCCGAACACGAGTCTCCCGCTATTAGATAGCGTCTCCCGGCCGCCTGGGAGAGAAACACTTTCTCTGGGAAAGTTTTACTCTGTTCGATCGAGCAGAGTAAACCTTTCCCTGCTCTGTTGTCTTTTTTTTTTTTCTTCTGACATCGCAGCCGTTGGCTGCCGTCAGAATAAAAGAAAAAAAAACGGCATAGGAATGCGTAGCTACATTCCTATTGGCTATTTTTATTTGCAATAGCAAACTATCTATTGCACCCGCCCACTGCTGCTGTCAATCGGCAGAGGGGACCTGAAGTTCTCCATCAGGTCCCCTTTTAGTGATTGAAAGCAGCAGAGGGCTAGTTTGCTATTGGCTATTGCAAAGTGAAATAGCCAATAGGAATCTAGCTATGCATTCCTATGGTGGCTTTTTTTTTATTCTGACGGCCAATAGAAAACAGTTGGGCGGAGCTAGCTGTCACTGCTAGCTCCGTCCAATCGTTTTCCATTTTGTTTTCTAATTTTTTAAACTATTTTTCTATTCTGCCTCGTACAACAGAGGTACCGAGCAGAATAGCCGAGCCAAATGCTGCTCAGCGGCATTCGGCTATTCACTCACTGCTGTACGGCATCTATGAGAATAGGTCAAACAGCAGCGAGTAGCCTGTTGGAGGTTCGGCTTAGCCGATCCAGATGTTGGATCGGCTAAGTCGAACTCCTTCGGCACTTCGGGCTGAGCATGTTCGGCCGACCAGAAGCCACACGAAGCAAGCCGATGTATGGCTAATTTCAGCCGAAATACCGTCCCACACACACACAAATTGGCTTAAAACAAACCAAAACACTTTTTATATTTATATATTGGTTTTGGACAGTTACTGTAATAGAATTGTTTTCTTTATCCCCCAGGTATTTTTGCTAATTTTCTGTTCTGTCTGATGACACCTATCACAGGTTCCTGGACAATGAGGAAACAGACAGCTATACAAACCTTATAGAAATTCTAAGTCTAGCCACCCTACAAAATGTTTTTATTGCTGCCTGTGTCACCTTTGAGGATATTCCCTCTCACCTCCTGTCTGACACCTGTCAAGTAAACAAGAAAGCTGAAGAAATATCTGAATGGAGACATAAATATCTCTAAAAACATGAAAATGTTCTAACATTTTCCCATTATATCCAAAACTGAAAATAAGTTCTGGCTGAGGTTTGGGTTTTGGACTGCTGCACATGCAAAAGTCTGACATTTGGGGGGGCAATCTTAAGATCTTGTAATTGGTTGGATGGACAAAATTAGGCACGATGTTCCCTTGCAAATCAAGATAAAGGATAGATCACTTTCATTGACACAGATCATTGCCACAGATTTAGTCTGCATATATATCTGGAAAACATCAGAAATTTCTGAAAGTTCCAAATAGGCTGTCGTGACAGTGCCAAATAGCTACAGGTGTAAGGTCTAAATGCGGGTACCCATACTCCTGTTTGGTAATAAAGGATGTGAATTATTCCCCCTTTTTCTTTAAACATAGAACCTAATTCATAGACAATTGAAAAAGACAAAACAACCTTGAAAGGTTAACTGGAATTTACCAAATAAGCCTGGTGATTCACAGCAAATAGGTGCTTTCAGTTTGTCCATAGACACCTAGGGCAGTTGGACATGCACGCGTGATCCCACCACTCTCATGGCAGTAGATCTTTAAGTGCTGCAGAGCACACCTTAAACTTTCATGTTTGGTTTGGCCAACCTGTCAAGTTCATTTTCTTGTATAGAGGAGAACTGACTTGATGTTGCAGGCACAGCTTATCTTCATGGAGCAAACTTAGCGGTTGTATAATATTTACTCCCAGAGTAGTAGGCTGGCTAGTATATGTCCCTGAGCATATTCATGTGATTGAAAACGGTTTGGATGATGACAATTCATGCATAGAAGCTCCTTTGCAAAGGGCCTTGTTTATCAAAGATGCATCATGAACTGTTTCTTACTTTATCATTTCCATTTTTTTTCTGTAGACACTTATGCTCAGTGGCCTACTGGTTAGCATTTGTACCTTGCAGCACTGGGGATACCTGGTTCCTGTTCAGGATACTATCTGTAAAGGAGTTTGCATGTTCTCCCTGTGCTTGTGTGGGTTTCCTCCGGGTACTCTGGTTTCCTCCCACATTCCAAAGACATGCTGGTAGGTTAATTGCCCCCCTGTCTAAAGTGGCCCTGTATGTATGCATGTGAGATAGGGACCTTAGACTGTAAGCTCCTTGAGGGCAGGGACTGATATAAAGTGCTGCGTAAACTATCGTCGCTATATAAATACCTGTAATAAATAAATTGCCCCCTGTCTAAAGTGGCCCTGTATGTATGCATGTGAGATAGGGACCTTAGACTGTAAGCTCCTTGAGGGCAGGGACTGATGTAAAGTGCTGTGTAAACTGTTGTCACTATATAAATACCTGTAATAAATAAATCTTCAGCCAAAACATTAATTTTTTTAGTTTTGGGCAAAAGTGGAAAACGTTTAGAAATTTTCTCATTATTTTGTGTTTCTGTGTCCCTGTTGGGAAGCTTTGCCCTCACTGATGAGAATCTGAAGTTCTAGTTTTTACAACCCTAACTAAACAAATGTTTTGGCTGGAGTCGCTTTCTGTGTGCTCCTATGATCCTTGGTTTACATTGTTAAAAAAGGCTTAATTTTCTCAACTTTGGGGCTAAATCCTGCCTTTTGAGCTCCTCACCAATTGCCCATTTGCACAATAAAAAGGCATCAATGGCTAGTACAGGCAATCTCATTAGATGAGGTTGTGACAAATGGGACAGGGTTCACCTCTATGGTGTAGGGCTTATTGTCACTGTTAGAGAAACTCTTAGAACCAAAATTCAACCAGATAGAAGCTACAGAATGAAATAACGAGGTATAAGTGCACAGATATTATGGATCCATGATTGCTGCACAGGAGTTTGGGAGAAGAGATGCATTGCTTGCAGACGTATGATTTGATATGGGAGGCTGTGGCTTTGATTGAAGCTTCATTATTGCATGAATAATGAAACTTGCAGGGCTATTCACAAAAGGGTGAAGCGTTTGGAGAAGGCAGGAGAAGTGAACAATCTAGGGCAACATAGCTGATTTGGAAAAATTCTCCAATTCAGCTCACTTTCTAGATCAGCAATGTTGTCCTAGATTGTTCACTTCTCCTGCCTTCTCCAAACTCTTCACTCTTTTGTGAATAACCTTGTTGGATTCAAGTAAAGGCAGCACTCTAACTGTGTGCCCACAATTGTAAAGCAGTTTGCTGATGTATAGTTGTTCCATCTAAAACCTTGAAGAAGGCCATGCTGAGAACCAGGTTAGGTGGTGCAGAGAGATGTTAACCTGAAAACATGTTGTCTAGCTTTGTCAGCTGTCATAGGAAGCAGCAGGTCTGTAACTAGGGCAACTGGCATACGAGTCAACTCTGGACAGCACCATGACAGTAACCCCTAATAACAAAGTACATTTTACAATTTTCAATCAGTGTTGTCACTATAAATATTCTTTTTTTGAGGCAGTATAATAATTTTATGGTGAGCAGACTAAAAGGAACAAAAAGCCCTCTGCTGAAATACTGTAGGTATTTTAGGCCTTTTCATCCCCAAACCATGACTTGTTAAATGTTCTTGCTGCTCTCCAAGTCTTACAACATGTATGTCATAGTGTCTAATAGCAAGGGCTGCAAAGTATGACAAACCTGTATTCAACATAGATATACAGTATATTAGTCTGTATCACTGTACTTGTAGATGCACAGTTGTCCTATGGAGAATGAATTACTATGAATAACGTATCGGCAATAAATGCCCTAACTACTTAAAAACTTTTTTTCTCCCTAATTACCTTTTGGTCACAGAGTGCTTCTTATCCGTGATGTCTCAGTCTTCGCACTACCCTAATGTATTATACTTTTTTTGGGGGGTGAGGGCAGATAGGACTTTGATTTGGTAGCAGATTTGGATACATACATTTTATTTCCTTGGTTGTAATTGGGAATAAATAATAAAAAAAAACACATTTGCCTGTCATTTTTCCCAACACATCTTTTGCACACCCCCATATATAAATAAAATCAACAAAGTCTGTTGATTAAAATGACACATCACAAAAAATGTAGTTAAAGTAGCAGGATAGTAAAACTCAAAGTGAATGTATGTGTTTTACTTTAGTTTATTCCCCTTTCAACACTACATTGCTATGCGCACATAAAAATTATAAGTGTAAATTATTAATATGTCATTGCAAACAGATACAATTGAAACAGTTTAACAGGGCACAAATTAGCACAACTGTGGCTTTTTCACAAGTCTGCGATCACTAAATGTTTGGATGACATTTGAGACCTGATCCAGACTCCCCCCCATGTAGCTCTACTGCAACAGTTCACCTCTATTAGTTATCTATTGCTGGCTGTAATCAGCCAGCAACAGATCACCATTGCAGTAACCTACTGCTGCAGGGAGAGGCTGGACAGAGGTGCAATAGCTCTGCCCAATCCTTCTCCTTAATTGTATCTCTTTTATTAAACGATATGAGAATTGATTTAAAAACAATGGACCAAAAAAACCTGGGGATCAGTTAGTCATCACAACCAATCAGATTTCCCTCCCTTATAACGTTAAACCTGAGTGGTCATTGTGGACAGCTTCTAAATTTCATATACTCCAGTTTTGTAACTCAAATGCGTAATTTCCCAAGTGTCAATGACAGGTTTTTTTTTGGGTTATCATTTGTTCTTTAGTTAGTTCTGCATTTCATTTGTTTTACCAGAGTACAAGCTGCAACATATTTTATGCCTATTGGATAGGCATAATTATACACTTCCACGTTGGAAGTGTATGTGCTTTTGTGTCCTGATTATTATGAATATTAATGCCATGTTTTTTTTCTGTTGATTGAGGAAGCAGCTCTGTGCATACATTGTTATAAAGTAAATTAGGATAATCGTGTGCTAAACATAGTCTCTACACCAGTTAATTGTAATAAAATGAATTTTTTATGTAATCATGCTTTCAGTCAGAAGAGGGCAGCGTGATGATGCTAGGCTGCTGTCTTTGTTCCCTTCTCACTATCTTCATCCTTATAAGTAGACATATGTGGCTCTTTATTTTCAGGTGAATGCATTTCTGTTAATATTATGTAAAGGAAACTAAACCTGCTCCATATTTTTTTCTGCGGGAATGCAAGTCATATGAGTACCACATGCTTCCTATTGTGATCTGAAATCTTGTATCATTTGGGTATTTTGTTATAGTTTCACCTATATAAGGCTTAGCAAACCACGCTGACCCATTTCTTTCCTTTGTTTTTAAGAAATAGCTCACTGCACCTTGTTTAATGACAGTGAAAACACCTGCTACCTACTTAGAAACCAACTAATGCAAGCTGATGTTTAGTTGGTTGTTATAGGTCAGGTGTAGGCAACTTCTGCACTCTGCATTCTGCACAGCTGGGGTGGAACTACAAATCCTGTCATGCCTATAATTCTGGGAGTCATAACTGCGGCTGCTCAGAGACTTACAATGCCCCATGGGACTTGTAGTTTCACAATAGGAGTGCCGAAGTTGCCTACCCCTGTTAAGGTGCCCATACACCTGACGATTATTGTACGATAATCGTAAGGTTGATGGGCAGCATGCGACTGCATTTACTTTACGGGTCGTATGATTTTTGTATAACGAGCACGCTAGAAAACCCGCCGAAAATCTTATGATTTTCGGCGGGTTGGTAGCGCGATCGCAAGACGAAAGCCGCGCGACCCGAGGTATGCAAGCACACACTGCCCGCTCACCACTGCAATCATCTGCAAGCCCTTACCTCAGCGGGGAGGACCTGCGATGATCGCAAGTACGATCTGCCTGTCCATGATGGGCAGGTCGTACTAAATTTTTATCACCTTACAACCATCGCACAACGAAAGTCGTGTGATGGTTGTAAGTAGGGATGTCCCGATACCACTTTTTCAAGACCAAGTACAAGTACTTCCCCTCATGTACTTGCCGATACCAATTACCGATACTTTTTCTTAAAGGGACAGGTGACATTTTAAAAAAAACAATGCAGTCTAATGATTTTAGGCCAATTTCTTTATGATTATGAAGAACTTTAATTTAAGACTGTTTTAGAACAATAAAGCATTTGTTTTTGCTTTCACACAGCTGTCGTGAAACTACAAATCTGATCATGCATGTGCCTCTGGGATCATTTAACCTATTCATGTTAGCATGGGAGAAATGTAACTATTACTGCAGTGTACTGGAAGTGTGTACTATGGATCATTTAACCTTTTACACACTTCCAGTACACTGCAGTAATAGAGTTACAATTCTGCCCTGCTAACATGAATAGGTTAAATGATCCATAGTACAACTACATGTTATGTAATATTGATCATGATTTAACCTATTCATGTTAGCAGGGGAGAATTGTAAATCTATTGCTGTAGTGTAGTGGAGGTGTGTGCTGTATATATGTACTACATATACAGTACACAGTGCAGCAATAGATTTACTATTTTCCTCGACTAATATGAATGGGTAAATGATCCGCAGTACAATTACATGTTATGTACTATTATGTACTATAGATCATTTAATCCATTCATATTAGCAGGGGATAATAGTAAATCTATTGCTGCCGTGTGTACTCTGTATGTAGTACATATAGAGTACACACTGCAGACAATAATTTACTATTTTCCCCTGCTAATATGATAAATCGTTCTTATGAGGGACCCCAGGCCCCTACTCACTGTTAGTTGCCTCGCTGGTGAGGTCGCTCTGTGCTGGAGAGCAGTGGCGAGTCAGCGCTGGTCCGGTGGGAAGAGCTCCAGGTGGAGTTCTAATTTAGCTGGCCTGCGACTGCTCACAGGTCCTCTGGGCAGTCGCCGGTGTTCTGTCGACGCTGAGAACTCATCGACCTCGCGAACCTCTGACGTCGCATCCGGGTACTGCCAGTAGGTCGGCTACACATAAGGACCTTCCGTGCATGCGTTGCCACTCACCGGGCCTTACATCCCCACACTGCGCCTGCGTCCCTTTCTCACGGTCGTTAAATTCTCCAACTACACACAGATCCTGTCCAGTACAACTACCATGCACTGCAACTATACACTGCGCTTGCGCTGTCCATTTCAACTATTAAAATAAATAAACAAATACATAAATAAATAAATAAACTTATATATTAAATAAATCAACCTCTTTAAAATATATATATATATATATAAACTACTATTACAATAAATAATAAATTGCTCTCCCAGTAAGTAAAAAAAAATCATATCGCAAGCTTCGGCGCTATGTATTTGTCAAAATGCCCTGTATCGGGCCCGATTCCGATGCTAGCATCGGTATCGCGACATCCCTAGTTGTAAGGTGTATGGACAGCTTTATAGGTTATCACATTTATTTTTTCATCCTTCTAAATATTCTAAGGCCCCTATCATATGGGCTTTTTGATCAGGTGAGTTTTTCAGATGGACCTGATCAGAATCCCAGTGTTAGTCAATGGGCAGCTGGATCTAAACCCAAGGGCATTCATTTTCATTCAGTTACCCCCTGTCAGGGTTCCACCCTGACTTTACTGGTTTGCTTCATTCTGGCTTGGGTGCCATTTTACTCACCTGTTTTCTTCCTTGCTTGAGCAGACTCTGGAAAGTTGCTCTCTACTCCCAGGCTCCCTCTTATGGCCAGACAGGGGAGCATCATCTGAGTTAGTCAGATGGGAGTTTCCTGCCTCTGAGTGATGATGTCACACCATTCACTATATATAAACTATTCAGTCCGGTCTGACCTTGCACTTGCGTGGTCTTCCTGCTGGTGCATTCCTGGTGCTCTGAGTATCCTGATTCTGTGTATGACCCGATCCTGGCTGACGTTCTCCTCTGGCTCCTGTTCCTGGCTTGTTCCTGACAATGCTGATTTCCTGGCTCCTGCTCCTGGCTTGTTCCTGACGACGCTGATCTCTGTGTTCCTTGGACGACTACCCACTCCGGCTCCTGACTCTGGCTTGTTCCGGTTTAAGATTCTGCTTGCTCCTGTGGACTCTGTAAATATTTTAACTAGCACCTTTCGCTTGTCTGGTTTTCATTGTGCTTTGACACCCCCGGCCCCAGCCAGGTCTGGAAAAAAAATGGATTAGAGTTCCGTTTTGTTGGACCTGATCGTGCTGCATAGGGGGTAATCGGATGTAAGCAGACACAAGTCTGTTTACCCCCAATTCCTTATAGACCGACATGGGTCTAGCAATTTCAGTTCTTTTCTCCATCACATGATGGAGGAAACAACTGGACGCACACGAATGTCACAATGGTGACATTTGTTCCGTTCAGCATGCATGGATTCCCTCCTGATTGGCTCCTGTGAAAAATCTGTGTAATCATACACAGATTTTGCCTTTTTAAAATGTTTTAATTGTATAAGCAAATATCTTAATGGTTGGTGTGTTGCTGGTTAGAAAAAGGCTACCTAATAGGAAAAAGTGAGCCTGCCGTGCGTTTGTATGAAAGGATAGAAAAGCCATGGTCTACGGAAGCAACATTTACAGGGTCTACAGGGTGCCCCTTGTCTTATGTACTCATCACCTTTTTAACGCAGTAGACAATCAGCTCTATAAATGATTTCACTACGTTCACGCTACATATGCCTATTTAATGCTCATTAATAATGTACAAATAAGATGCATTATGAAGCATTAGGCTCAAAGAAGAGATTGCAGTGCCCAGCTATACCATCTGCCTACTTCTATGAAACATTTCCCATCCTATAACTGCTTCAAATAACCACATGCAAAACATATGCTTGAATACATCGGATCTTATGTCATCCCACATTATTCAGATTTCTGTACAATGTTATCATATAGCTTATACAATCAGACTGTAACACACAGTCTTCTGTAACATGACATCTTTGTAGTAACCTTTTATTGTCTTTCTCGTTTTTCATACTATGCTTTATATACCTTTTATATAATCAAGTGTAAAATTATGCTTACACTAGAATTTTTGTGTTTCAGTTTGGAAGAACATATGCATTTAATCAGTTAAAAGATGAAGCAATTAGCGTTGCCGTGGTTACTGTTTCGATTTCTGTAAAATGCTGTTGTATTTGTGGCCTAGCATTTATATATATATATATAATGAATTCTATAAATTATGCAACACAAAGTATATTTAGTATATCAGTATCATTCTGTATTCAGCGAGGTTCATTTTGAAAGAATGTGGATTTAATCCGCATGGTCATGATTTGTTACATCGATACAGGCATATTTTTAACAACCAAAACTGGGATACTTGCCTGATTACAGGTCTTCTCTTTGTAGAAATAAAACCAAACATTTGTTAAAAGAGATTGTTCATGTTTTAGCAAATTTTGCCAGACCTGTCCCAAATGTTCCTAATATTTAAAAGGGTGGCCTTTCATTCACTCTGTATCCTCCATGTATTTTTAGTTTTAACATAGACTATACATGTAAATCCACTAGAAGCTACCTAATATTACAATGGCTTTTCATTGAACTGGTTCCAACAACTGCATTTTTTACATTGTACTAAGCAAAACTCTAATCACTGAAGCAACATAAAATGCATTCCAAGATGTAGCTGAAGTTGCTGTAGCTGTCAAATACTGTATGTTAAAGGGATAGACAATTTATGTTACGGTAGATAAGTTAAGCTGGCCATACACCAGTATTTTGTTTTGTTTTGTTCAGCCTGCTAAACAGCATGGATAGACACATTTCCCACTACCAGCTATTGTATTCAGCAACTGCTGCTCCTGTGGCTGTTGAATACCTGTACAGTGCAACAGTTTTGGACCAGCTTCTGCAACAAAAGTTGATTGGGGTGCCAACAGGGCCACCTATGTTTCATCAAGAACTGGCTGAGGGGGGCGGAGCTTGCTCATGGCGGCGATCAGCAGCAGTTTTTACTAGCTCCTGCACTACGGGCCAGGCATCTGCTATATTTGCCTATCTACTTCATCTTTCCTGGGTGATATGGGTCCCACAACTAAGAAAAAACCTCAAGGCTCCAAACAAACACCTGCTCGACAAGCTAAGTCGGATATGAAAACTTTTTTCCAGAGTACACAGGACTCGATCTGCCGCCGGCCTAACAATATGGCGTCTCCACTTGGAGCCCCTTCCTCTCCGGCACATTCAGAGTTGCGTCCAGAAGACTCTCCCACCTCTTCTCATCACATTACCGTCTCATCAGACGAAGACTAAGAAGAGGGGGAATTCAGAAGAGCCCTTACTCACCTACCGACGAAAAGGGACATGGAATCGCTCTTTTCCCACTTCGAGGCCCTTCACAAGCGGGATATGGCAGATCTCGGCGAGGCGATCCATGGCTTCCACCGCCGAATAGATGCCATTGACGACACTCTAATTTCTCATCGAACCGCAGTGGAGGACTTACAATCTATCACTGCACAACATCATCAACTGCTTCAAAATGTGTGGTTCCATATGGATGACCTAGAAGACAGGAGACGGCAGAATAATGTGCGGATCCGCCTCATTCCCGAGGCCACCGTCGCTGCTGAGCTGGAACACACGGTACGAGGCATACTCAATTCGTTTCTGAATCGCCCGGCCACAGAGGCTTTGGAAATTGGCCATAGTACATTGCCTCCCTGGCTATCTCAATCCCTAAAAAGTAGATATAAAGTAGTGTGTTACCATTTCATTCATGAGGTCTTCATTCCCCCATACATTATTTATGGTACAGTGGCCTTTATTTTCTTTCAAGATAAATAACATCAGAGGACCTTTTTTAGATTTTTTTTGTCACACAGTTTAGAAGGATGCCACTTGTTACTGGCTGCTGTCATTTCTGACATGTTCCCATGCTCCACTTTCACCGACTCCCTTTGAAGGACCTCAAGTGTGCTCTGCATAGAAAGAAGTCTGTATCATCCTGACAACTCCCAGAGAGAATTTCTATCTCGTAGAAGCAGTGCTAATAACTTTTTCCTCCAACTTCACATCCCACCTGGGAGCCTGATAACAGCAGTTCACAAGAAATCCCAGTCTGAAAACCCACTGCTTCATATACAGCCTTATTATCAAGTTGTGTCACTTGCTTATAGTGACAATGAATCCTACCATGCTTATATTTTTCCTAAATCCATGTAAGTGGCTTTGTATATAAGGCCGCATTGTGTTAAACCAGGGGTGCCCACAATTTTTCGTCTGGAGATCTACTTTTCAAATGACGAGCTCAATGAGATCTACCAACGTAAAAGCACCTTTATTTAGAAAACAAGCACAATAAAATTGTTACTTGGATTACTGCTTTCGGCCTCTGGAGCGCAAGCCGGCCGGCTCCCTGCATTCAGGGGCGGGAGGGAGTGTGGCGGTGCATTGAAGTCAATGGCACCATAGCCATGCCCCCCGCCCACATATTCAATTGCCCTCACCTGAATGCATGGCACATTAGTGCCTGCATCCCGGTCCAGTGCAATCTGCAAAAATAGTGCTTGCAGCATTTTTGCAGATTGCACTGGACCTGAACACAGGCACTAAAGTGCCACGCGTTCAGATGCGATCGCCCCTGAACGCAGGGAACCGGCCGGAGTGTGATACAGTGCGTTCCAGTACCTGACCGCTCTGGAACGCGCTGATTGTGGTGTGAACCGGCTCTAAGGTCTTGTTCACACCATCCTCAGTGTGTTCCGGCCCTGTTGTGGCACTGGATCGCATTGCGGCCGGCTCAGTTTGTTGTGAGGTGGGAGGGGGCTTGGCGGTGTGTTGAAGTGAATGGCACTGCAGCCATGCCCTCCGGCCGCAATGCAATCATCCCCACGGGAACGCAAGGCACATCAATGCCTGCAGTCCACTCAGAAGAAATAATGCATTTTTTCTGACCGGACCGCAGGCATTGATGTGCCTTGCGTTCCTGTGCGGCTGATTGCATTGCGGCCGGAGGGCATGGCTGCAGAGCCAATCACTTCAATGCACACCATCCTCAGTGCGCTCTGGCCCTTTTGTGGCCAGAAAGCAGTAGATTGCATTGCGACCGACTCAGTTTGTTGTGGGATGGGAGGGGGCGTGGCAGTGCATTGAAGTCAATGATGTGCGGCTGATTGTATTGCGGCCAGAGGGCGTGGCTGCGGTGCCATTCACTAACACACTTCCTGTTCTAGGGTGACAACTCTGCTCCTCTATAGATACAATACAGTGAGTGAACACAGCAGGATCACCAGATAATAATACGTCTGAAAATAAAAAACGAATGCAGCCACAACACCAAAGGACGTATGCTGCAATATATTACATTTTTTGTTTTGGCTTTAGATATGCTTTAATGCAAAACTCCAGTGTTGATAAAAATAAACCCCATTCAGGTGAGGTGAAGTATATACTGTATATTGTAAGGATTTCACAAAACTTGATTGCAGTTTTTTTAATTTTTTCTGTTCTGGATAGCTTGACACCATAGACACCATATGTGATGCAGTCCGTTTATTTGACTGCTGCAGTCAAACTACATCACAATGCTTTCCTATGGTCTTTCTTGTGCCTAATTCACACTACAATGGTGTCGCATCACCTTCAACATCTCGAGTCATGAGGCGGCCCAACGAAGTCATCTTGGGGAGTTATCTCGTGGCCCAACGAAGTATTGATGGGGTGGTCATAATAATCTGGCCACTCAGTGTATATAGATAAGGTGATAAAAAAGGTAACATATACAGTATATTCTAAAAAAAATGTAAATGTATTTAACTTACGTAAGCCAGTTTTCATGCTTGTCAGCCCTCATCAGTTACATAAGCCAAGGTTTCTCAATTTTTTTTAAGTGTGTACCCCTTTAAAGACTAAAGCCAAGCAAAGAATGAGGAGTATATGGACTTAGAAGAAGGTATGGGTAGTGTATCGCACCCTGATGTACCTTCTCCCTTCCTCAGGGGTGCCTCAAAATTTTGTGATAGTGGTACTGTGATATGAAGGGGGAATGAAAACTGAGGTGAAGGGGGCTCTTGATGTAAAGGGGGAACTCTAATATGAAAGGCGGGGGGGGGGCTCTGGTATGAAAGACGGGCTTCTGTTGTGAAAGGGGGGCTCTTGATGTGAAGGGGGGCTACGAATGCAAAGGGTGACTCTTATGTGAAGGGGCAGAAATCTTGGTTTGAAGGGGGCACTTCGGTGTAAAGGGGGAAACCCAGTTTTTTGTGTGTTTATACGTGGAGTATAAATTGATGCCATTTTAGACTGGGGTGCCTCGAGATTATGCATACTTTTAAAGGGTGCCGTGACTAAACAAAGGTTGAGAAATGCTTATCTATAGTGTTTAGCATACAGTGTAGAAACAGAACTGTAGGGACCCTGTGCTGTACATTGGACACTGGAAATGCTTGCAGGGACGTTGGGCTGAAGTAGAGGCTGGGCACACTAATGAGCTACAAGGAAAGTGTAATGTGGAGACAAAGCTATGGCGTGTTAAATCCCTAGGCTGTGCAAAGGAGGCCAGTAACACATTTCGAGATAGAGGGCAATGCAATGGAGGTTAGGAATACTAATTACATCTACATAGAGAGTAGAGTATAGTCAGAGCTGTAAAGCTGAATGCATGAACAGACCTGTACAGACAGTGTCAGAGCAATAAGTGGAGTAGAGTGGGAAGTCAGAGAGAGCCTGGGAGACTCTGGCAATCTCTAATAACTGAACAGTGAATGTGATCCAAGCAGATATTGGGAAGAGACCAATCTGTATGGAGCGGCTAAATTACCTAGTGTAGCCCCCATCACCTTTCATGATGTGGCTACTAGATATGTAGTGATTGCCAGAGCTGTAGTCAGTCTGGCTGAATTATAGTTGGCATTTATCTGGTTAATTCCAGGGTGTTATGGTAGGCTCAGAGTACCTGTCAGGGTTTACCGTTCTCCTCTGAGAATCCCAGCCAGGACTTCCAGGAGATCCTCTACTAATGGATCTCACAGGGTCCAGGCCAGTATGGCTGATAATAGTAACAGATTCCAGACCATGACTTTCAGTGTACCCTGAGGCTGGGCATGTCGTCTCTGATTCAGAGGGGTATTTAAGCACTAGCTCTGCAAGGAGCTGGTGCTGTGTCTTTTTTTGCCAGCTTCCTGTTTGTGAAAGAGCTTATACTTCTGCTGTTTTCTTGTTGCTGACCTGGACTGTCTGACCCTTCTTCGCTTGCTGCCTGCCCTGATCTTCTGCCTGGACCCGGGTTTGCTCTTGTCCCCTGCATTAATCCTCTGATTGCTGGTTGCCGACCTTGGACTGCCAGACCACCCTCTGCTAGCCGCTTGCCTCGAACTCTGCCTAGATCTGACTACTGTCTCCTCATTGGAGCCCTCCTGTTCTCGTCCATCTCTTGGCAGGGCAACACTGGGGACCGCAACCTGGTACCAGCAAGCAGCCTAGCCCATTTCCACCATCAGGAGCCCGACTTTGCTCTTGTCTCCTGCGTTTATCCTCTGATTGCTAGTTGCCGACCTTGGACTGCCCGACCACCCTCTGCTAGCCGCCTGCCTCGAACTCTGCCTGGATCTGACTACTGTCTCCTCATTGGAGCCCTCCTGTTCTCGTCCATCTCTTGGCAGGGCAACACTGGGGACCGCAACCTGGTACCAGCAAGCAGCCTAGCCCATCTCCACCATCAGGAGCTCTGGTGAACAGCGGCTGGTGCTTAGACTCCTCCCCTCAGGTAAGCCCGTGCCACCTGTCAGGGGGTGTCACCGTGTCATAGGGGTTCTGGCATTGATTATACCTGCCTGAGTGGAGTGTCCAATGAGGGACATTGAGTGTGTGTGCCATTCACCACCCAATCACTGGGGCTCTCTCAACCAGTGTTGCATGCTGGGACAGGACATATATACTGGAGGGAATTGTCATGTGCTCAGTACTAGGCGAGCTATAGCCATGGATTAGCTCAGGTTGGGGTGCTGTCCAGCCTGCCCCCAGGCTAGGCCTAAGGCCTGGGGTGGGGATGCTTAAGTGCAGGAAGGTTTGGCTAGGCCTCAAGTCTGGAGTAGGCCTCAGCTGTTGTCAGAGGAGGAGAACCAGGGAAGCTGATGGCTGATGGAGGTGGCTGGAACATAGTGGACCGCAGGAGCAAGTCTGGTGTCTCTCCTCAAATACCTATTCAACTGTGCTACAAATGGATCTACACTGAATTACTAAAAGAGACTGGTGAGTCTATAGTCTATGTTTCTACTGCCCTGGATGTCTAGGATCCCTATACCCTATCCCTCTCTCCCAGAGTGAATATGTTAATAAAGTTCTTCAGCATTATACTTTTGGCCTGGATGTCAGCTCTGTGGGCACTAGAAGAGGGTGGTCAATGCTAATGGGGCAGCTCGTTACCAAAATTCCTAGACAAACTACTGATGACCCGGGTTATTCTGGCGGCTCCTTTGGGGGTGAGCGCTACACTACTAATGATAAAAAATGTAATTCCACTTTCTCAAAGTAACACTGGTCACCTCTGAAATTGAATCTAATCTGCAAGTGTAGGTCTTACTCCATCTGAATCTGATTGGCAGAATCAACCTGATTGAAATTATATTTATACATATTTATTTATCTCTTAAGAATCGTTTCCGTGTTTTTTTCTAGGAAGCTGTTCCAAAGATTTGGTTCCGCCTTATATTCCATATGGTGTAATTCACAGCCACGCATCTCACTGGCAGGACTTACAGGATTCTCAGACAAGTGTGAATCTTGCCTAGCTAAACTTTCATAGTTATTTGTTGGTCTTCCATTCACCAACATCTGTGAATGGATGACTTACCGATGAGAACTCTGCAACTTTTGTAACTGTCAGTTCCTATGAGCAATTAAAAAAATCTTACATAGTACCACTGTTTCTTCCTGTGGGACTTGACCCTTGTGCAGGTCTTGCTGGCATAGATCATTAGTTGTGACAGGGCATGACCAAAACAAGTCCCTCTCCCTATGGTTTAATCTGAACCTAAAGGAACTATATAGTCGCTCAGATTTTGTCTGTGGGTCAGATATGTCCCTCAGCTTTTTTTTACCATAACGTCTTTGTAAGCTTTTAAGCGCTGATACAAGAAAGACATCTTTTATTATGGTGAGCTATAAGAACACAGTTTGAAATCCTCTGTATGCCAATTAAATCCACCTACCTTGAAAGACTGCTTTGGTACCCTGACCAATCTAAAACTGTAACAAACATCTACAATCTGCTTCAATCATTGGGCGCTCAGCCTTTCAGTAATCATTTAAAAGATGGTCTTTGCACATCCCTACTCTGAACAAAGGGACTGGAATTAAGTGGAACATGTCTAATTCAATTACACCCTGAACACCTGTGCATGGTGTTTCTCTTGATGCATGCAGTATGCATGAGATACGGCAATGATGCAGCTAACCTGTTGAATATGTTCTGAACCTGTCTCATATACTTATTAATTGAGCTTCTATACCTTTCAGGAAAGAAACCTAGGATTTACTACTCCACAAACTTCAGAAGTATTGTGACTGAACATTATGGACAACGTCTTCCCTTACCTGAATTATGGAATAATGGTTTGCTTCATATGTTTCTATGTGCAGAATGAATTCCTGCTACCCTGGAAAGTCTCTCATTCACCAACCAATAACAGTTATAAACTTGGTGAGACACTACCCAACTACATACTCATATATGCTGGCTAGTGTCCTGTTGAATTCCACAAAATATTGCAAACAATTTTAATATTGTGGTATTTTTTTATCAATCAGTTTTTATTAGATTTTGTCGAAAGAAATTGTCGGAAGAAAGGGGCAGGCAAGGCCAGCGGAAGGGTTTGAAACAGATAAAGAAAACGAGGGAGTATATCCATTTTAAAAAGCACCACCCTACCCAGCCAGGAGTGTCGAAGGGCATTCCATTGTTGAAGACGTGAGACTGTAGCGTGAAGAAGTGGGGCATAGTACAGGCGATAAAGGTCAGCCTGTTCAGGGGATAAGAGTATGCCAAGGTATTTAACGGCAGTAGGTTGCCATTTGAAGTGAAATTGATCACGCAGCTGGTCAATTTCCATTGAAGGAAGCAAGATATTTAGGGCCTCAGTTTTATGTAAATTTACTTTAAAATTGCTGGCAGATCCATACCTATTAAATTCTTCCAACAAGGAGGGTAGCCCAATACAGGGATTGGATAGATAAAGCAAAATGTCATCTGCATAAAGTCCTAGTTTATAGTGGTGATCCCGAATACAAATCCCCTGAATAGATTGATTCATGTGGATAGCTACTGCAAGATGTTCCATCTCCAAAATATATAGGAAAGGAGACAATGGGCAACCCTGTCTAGTCCCATTTCGTATAGTACAAAAGGGGGATAGCGAGCTGTTAACTCACACCCGAGCCGTAGGACAATTGTAGAAGGCCATAACTTTTTCCACAAACGGTTTTGACCGGCCAATTTGTTCCAGAGTAATAGCGAGGAAGGTCCAACTTAGATGGTCAAATGCCTTCTCTGCATCAACATACAGGAGACATAGTGGGAGGCCAGAGGATTTAGCATATCGCATAAGAGTGAGCGTCTTGATTGTATTGTCTCTGGCTTCACGAAAAGGAACAAATCCCACCTGATCCATATGGATCAAAGATGGGACATGTTGGCTCAAGCGATTCGCAAGGAGTTTCGCGTAAAGCTTGAGGTCCACATTGATAAGAGAAATCGGTCTATAATTAGCGCAGAGAGTGAGATCTTTGTCAACCTTGGGGATTACGGTTATGTGAGCTTCTTGCGATTGCATGGGAAAAGGCCAGTCGGAGGTTATGGAGTTTAAAGTGGTTTGAAGTAAGGGAGTCAACAAGTCTTGAAAGTGCTTATAGAAGGCCCCAGTGAATCCGTCCGGACCTGGACTCTTCCCAAGAGGAAGCCCCTTAATAGCGCCAGAAATCTCCTACAAAGAGAAGGAGTCCCCAATAAGGGCAGCAGCCTCAGGAGAAAGAGTCGGGAGGGGAGTAGAAGCAATATAAGAGGCTGCAGCTGCAGAAGGATCGAAAACCGAAGAAGACGTCCCCGAGGAAGACAGGTTGTAAAGCTCAGCGCAATAGGCCTGGAAGGCACAGGCAATCTGGTCAGTACGATGAACCATTTGGGCATCTTTAGTTTGTATTTTAGAAACAAATGTGCGCGCAACCTGCTCCCGAATTGAACGGGCCAGTAAGCGGCCACGCTTATCTCCATGTTCATACAGTGATCTGCGTAGGGATTCTTTATATTTAATATCTATATAGATATATATATTGCTTTAAATAGGGCTTAGCTAAAGTCAGCTTTTAGTCGTTTCACATTGAGACTTGCAGATAAATCAGCATTGTTATTTGTCTTTGACTTCCTGTCTTTTTTTTTTTTAACAGCTATTTATACTGATTAATAGATTTTTAAATGTGAAGGATACATAGTATGCAATACAATATGGCACATGGAACACAGCTTAGTTGTTTGATGATCTGATGAAAACAAAACATCAACCACTAAATAATTCTTCCTTCCTGGTGGAGAACACAAGGTGTACTGGGAAATGACTTAGCAGAAATTTCTGCCTGTATATCAGCCTGCTGCCTAAATCCAACAGAGATGATGCCTAGTGCGTGTCTTGTGCCAATCAAGCATGGTGAGTTTCCAGGTCGGTGCTTCAGTAATGCCAGGAATAACAGAGTCATTCAGAAAGAACACCGTTGGCTGTGATACAGCTTGCCCGCACTAATATGCCAGCCTGGCAGACACATCTTACCATCCCTCTGTTGCACTGTGCCACCCTGCATGATCATTTATTGCTGCATCGGAATTCTAGCGTGCTGGCAAACTGGAGTACAGCCTCGGGCACTCATCTCAATGCAGAATGTTCTACATAGAAAAGAAAGATGTTCTTTTAGTGCTTCTGTCAAATAATATTCCTATTACAGTGGAACATATACACCTTGTGTTTCATTTGTTATCATGAAATAAATACAAGAGAAGAATTTAGTGCCGTGTTGTGAAAAACGAAAACGTTTTAATTTGTCGGAAACAAGCAGTTTTACATCAGTAAGAAGTTAGATGAAAGAAACCAAATCTCACCGATGACATTAAATATCGGGAAAACGAATATGATAGCATCAGCATGTACAGTACTACAAGAAAGTAATTATATTTTAAAACTATGACAGAGCATCACCATTCCTGCTGACTCAAAACTCTTCTTTCCAACTATTAGATCGTATCCAGTTTATTTTACTAGTATTAGAAATATATCCAGAGAAAAGATCTCCAGAAACGTTTCAGCAACTCAACTAAATGCTTTTTACATTCATGATTTCAGTTGTTCTTACAAAAGTTTCTTTTTTTATGGCAGACTCTCCACATAGTAGTGTGACCCAAGGGTATTCTCTTTCCATAGAAATCTCTCTTCAGTCTCTAAACATGGCAGTTTCTCCACATGGGAGCCTTCTACAAGGGTATTCACAGTCCATGGAAGTCTCTTTAAAGTGGAAAGTCAATTTGTTTATTTTACATAGTTAGATTGGGCTAAAAAAGACACATGTCCATCCCTAAACCCACATCTTGATCATGAAATATGCAATTTTACATTAGCATTGATTTGTTTTATGTCTAATTGTCAAGCATGGATAATACTAAGTAACCAGGCAAACAAACAATATTTTATATTTTGTGTTGATGCTTACAACAGTAGGCATGGGGTCTCCAGGGCTTGGCAAGCGAGGACACAGTGGAAAATATTTAAGGATACCTGATCTAGATGAATATGCCTGACCATTCAACCAGAAGTAAGCTACAGTTGACTTAGTATACATATGCATATTGGAAGTAAACCATTCATATCCATGCAAAATCTTCTGTCAAAGTTCAGCTGTGGTTAGAAAGAAATAGAAATGAATACTATTATAGCCAAGACCTTTTGTGAATATTAAAAAGACTGGAAAAGCCCACCATGCAGTTTTATGAATGCTGCCAGTGAGTGCTGCATCTTCATTGTGTTACCGTGGCAACCAATGTGAATAGCATTTTCCCATATCCTCCTCCTCAAGCATTCTCGAGAGCATGCCATGTAGTCCTGTAATTTCCTTCACCCATATTTTCTCCTTCAGTTAATCCCTTTCAAGTATTGTAAATGATGCTCGACTCTCTCCATTGAAGGTATTTTTTTTCAGTAACAATGGTGTGATTGGTATGCGCACAATACCGTATAATGAGATGGGTACCAGTGGAATTACAGGTGATGCGGGTACTGTATATGTATGGTGTATGCTTAACAAAACACAACGAAGGGAATTTATCAAAATTGGAGCAGACAAAATCTATGCAGCTGTGCACTGCAACCAATTAGCTCCCCTCTTTCATTTTCAAATCTTAACTGAACCAACTGAAGAGAGAAGCTGACTGGTTGACATGGGCAACTGCTCCAGATTTTGTCTGCTCCAGTTTTGATAAATTCCCCTCAACCTGTTTAATAAAAAAAGATAAGTGTGCTTACTTCATATTACAAGCTTTTAGGTCCCGTTCATACCTAGGTATTGGCGTCTTTAGGTGTTTCTTAGGCGTTTAAAAAAAAAAAGAAGCATTTTGTAGCATTGTTATGCACTTTAATGAACATTTTGAAGTGCTTTGCAGGTGTTCAGCATCAGACATTTTTCTATTTGGCCAAAGGAAAGCAGTAGCATCTGTGACATCATGCAAAAACGCCCAAAAAACACTCCAAAAGACGCTCAAAAACACTTGTGGTGCATGTTTTAAGCATTTCCATTGAAGTCTATGGGGACAAAAACTCTCAGATCTGCCTGAAAAGAAGCTCATGTACTTTTTTATGCTACAGGCATTTTGCTACAAGTGATGCATGCTCAGGTGTGAACAGCGGCCCATGAAAACAATGGGATTCCTCGCGTTGAGCTTTTTGTATCTTTAAGCTTAGAGATACAAAACGCCAAGATATTTCACTTTTGCGAGTTTATTTTAAGAGGTGCAATAACCCATTTTCAGGCCAACATCATACTAGCTAGAAAACGCACTAGCAGCAGGTTTTCTAAGCAAGACGCAGCAGGGAATAGAAACACTAACCTGTTTGTGTGCCCCTCTTTTGCCGACTAGATAAGCAAGACATTGCTCTCTTGCCAGCAACATTACATTCTGCAGTGTTTTGGCTGGATGAGCGAGGTCTTACTCCCTCTCTCATCCAGCCAATGAAGGAGCCATATGCACAAGCAGGGGAGTGTTTTCTCTGCACAATTTAGCAATTAGGTTGCTGATAAATTAAAGCCAGCATCAGGATCTCTAGGGTGACATTTGCCTTATAAAAATGTATTCCCAATTAGTTAGTATGAAGTACTGCATGTCATATATTCTGCAATCATTTGTTTATGCCTACTACATGAATAAAAAGAAATGCAATTATCAGATTAAACATAAATGACTGGTTTACATTAGACACAGTATCCATGCATCTAGCATGATAGGTGCACTGGTGCATTGACATTCATTTAGAATGGCATCATAATACACCTCCTGGCAGGAATGCATTGCACTGCAACACATGGTACCGCAATATAGTGTGTTGTGTTGCTGTATGGTGAAAGAAATCATGCATTCACAATTTGTTTTACTGCACAGCAATGCAGGCTATTGCAGTACCACATGCGAGAACAACTACTCATACTGATGAGCTGCAGTACTATGTGGTAAAATGGGCAATGTGCTGCAATTCATGTTAATGCCTCTGCTGCACAATATGTGATAAAGTGACCAGTATGAATTAGCACTAAAAGGACACCGCAGGTTTTTAAGAAAAAAAAGTTATACATTTTTTTTTATATACACCTACTGAATATAATCAGTCAATAATCTCTCGGGGTTTGGAAACATTTACACACAGTCCATATAGGTGAATACTACTATAGCGCTTTATTTTATGAAGTAGCTATTACATGATAAAATATTTTAGCTCACCGGCTGAATATGGTGCTGTAAATACAAAGAACATCAAAAGATATCAGAAATGCATTTTTGTTTTAAAATGAAAATAAACGTGCACTTAATAAACTGAAAGCTAAATACAAATACATTGTATATTGTATATATTGTGTTATCTGCAGTTATGTTTCAGAGACTATTAGGATTCACTTTTCTCTATTAGCTATATAGTACATACTTGCCAACATATTCAACCCAGTCCCCAGAACACTGTCAGCCCCTGCTCACAGCCTACACTTAACACACCCACCTTCCAGATGGTCCTGCCCAGACTACACACAATTTTTAATTATGTGGTAACTCCATGTTGGATACCCTTAGTTAATACCCTTTTGTGAGTTACCGCACTATGGTTGATGCTGTAATCTCTGGACATGGCATGGGACACAGCATCATCAGGACAGAGCAGCTAGATGTGGAACAAATCTGAGACAGTTGGCATATATGCAGATAAACATTACAGCTTGGTCTCTCTATCCTCAGCCACCTGATTGGACAATATAGCAGCACCACACTGATCCCTCTGTCCTCTGTAGGCCAGCTTTGAGTACTAGACTTACAGCTTTGTACAATGCAGACAGTAGAGCCCAGATTGGGACACACTGTTGGCTTTCCCTCTCCAAGTCTGGTGGGTAGGGGAATATAGGAAGCCAATACATAGGCAGAGCTCAGGCTGTTACACTAGCAGATTAAAAAAAATGAAGGGTTTACTGGATATATAAATTAATTGGCTTTTACGTTTGCTTGGAGTTCATGTATAAATAGATATATAAATAAACAGAGACTGCAAATGTAACTGCAGCTTGACTCTACATGATTCATTATACTCATAATAGCATGTGGAGTTCCCAAAACAGAAAACAAATGGTGTAGTTTGCAATTGACTGAATTTTCTGCAGGGCCCAGCACACCATTAGCATATTATGCATTGGGCCACTTCAGAGACAACATTACAATATAATGTTATAAAATATTTTTGTTTGCCATGGCATATTACTGTATATATTAATAGGCTCTGTATGGATCAGGTAAGATTTGAAGCAAAAGGAATCTTCATGGTTGGGGTTGAGTAGTCTAGGCTTCAGGATTCTCTGGTGATGGGGGTAGGGGTCTGGCGCAACCCTGGTGTTGTGAAGTAGCCGGTAGTTGACTGGTCACGGCCTGATTCACAACACCAGCTGCTTCACCATACCATGCTCTTGTGAAAGTCTGGCCTCATTCTTGTACTCCATGAGAACAGATGAGATTTCAGTAACTGCCCTTGGCATAAATCTGTGTGAGGAAAGAAGAAAAACAGTGTCACATTATGCATCAAAGTTAAAATGTTTATGCATCAAAATTGAATTAATTTTCATTTTACCAGGTTAGTTTCCTGGCTGACTTTAAATTTCAGAGCAATACCTGCAAATTTGCCAGCCGTCTCTACAACTTACAGTTACTGGTTTGTAAATGTACTCCATATGGATTGCTTAAACTGCCCTTAGAGGGGAAAATAATCCAGAAAAACTGGTCCATATAGTGTGTTTCATGAATGTCAATGTGTACATCAATTATACCCATTGATTGCTTCCTGACTCACAGGGAAGAAAGGTGTATTAGGTGAAAGGTTAAATACATGTACATGTATTCTTTACTTTGTGTTGTATTGGGTTAAACTGAACATGTGCACCTCTGTGCAGCACTCATTCTTCTGAATGCCTCTACTGAGTGGACTCCCTAGCTTTAAAGGGCATTAAAAAGTAGACCAACTCAACTACTTTAAACATGATGAGCATTAGCGGTGCTATAAAATGAGTATAAACCTTAGATCTAAATGAATGGAGACCGACCCATGTATGGTGTGCCAACAGCTCTACCAACAGATCAAAATATGTTCCTATTTGGAATGTGTGAGATGGAAATTCCAGTGCAATCACATTTGTAGGCATTACATTAGGGCCCCATTCACACCAAATTCGTTAGCATATGTCAGCATCTGGTTTTCAGTGGATGTCAACGGATGCCAACGGAAGGTAACCTAAAAAATGCATGGGTGTGAATGGGGCCAGTTGCACTTCTTTTCGTGTCAAAAATGGATGTCAATGCAACGGAACACAAGTAAAAAAAATAAATAAAAAATACATAGAAGTTTGTCCACTCGGGACATGTTCACAAACACAAGTCAATGAACCTCCGTTTTCAGGTCTGATTTTGGTGTGAATGGGCCCTAAATTATTGTTTTCATCAGACTCTGGAAGCTAATTATACTTTGTATCTATCAGGTGCCTGTATGGCCATATGTATGAAAGTATAGGCAACCTGTAGCTATGTACTTTTCTACCAATGTTTATCAAATACTTGTATGTTATATCCTAGTCTTGTTCAAAAAATAAATTAGAGTATTAATAGTAATAGAGTACAAGTAGTAGAATAAAAAATGATGCAAAATATAAGGAACGCTTAAAAAGACCCTGTTGATTCAAACGCAAAATATTCCGATAAGATTATATGTGCATTTACCATATTTTATTTACCTATGAAAGCCTCCAGACATCCAAAAGCCTAAATCTGCAGCTGTGTGATGGCATCTTGGATGTGATGTCAGCAGCTCAAGCAGCTCAAGCTGACTCACATCTGTCACTGAAGTGACACTCTATAATATTCCTCTTTGTTTCTACCCCAGCAGCTACAAAAAGGTTAATGTAAGGCGATGAGGGGGGCGATGGAGAAGCAGGAACAGCACAGACAGTAATTAGACAGTCCCAGGAGAGGAGATAGCTGTGATGTGCAATGAGGCAGGGGGCTGTGCTAAGGAATTGACTTTTCCTGGAGTAGGCAAATTATCTATTAGTACCTAACATGCTGATATCTTCAATACGGAAATACAAAGTCAAGAATTACTGTTACCTTCCTCTTCCGAAATACTAAAACCTGCTTTTTTAGAAGAACCAAAAACAATTTCAAAGAGACTATGTATGTACCCAACTTGAAAAAACAGGTAAAAGGTCAGGAAATTGAATGAAAAAATGATTTGTAAATCAGAAAAACACAGCAAGAATTTAAAATACTTTATTTTCCTGCACTTCTACCTGTTTTTTTCAAGTTGGTTAGAGAGTCTCTTTGAAATTTGTTTTTGGTTCTTCTAAAAAAGGAGGTTTTAGTATTTTGGAAGAGGAAGGTGACAGTGATTCTAGTCCTGTGTATTTTTCTACTAAAGGTATAACAAATTCAACACCATCTCACAATATTAATGAAAGTGACATCAATTCCTCTGCAACCTAACCTTGTTTCAACGACCATATGATGGGGCTGGGGCTTAGGTCGTATGAGTATGACAGTGGGGCTTATCATCACCTGTCCAAAATATCCTAAAACTGTTATACCTAAAAAAATTAAGGGTAATGTCTACCTTCTGTAATTACAGATTACTTCTGGGTGCTCTACAAAATTTACTACATGAGAACCAGTACTTTGTATTGTAACCAGTATTTGACAAAAGGAGCAGGTTCACTGCATATGAGGTAACCAGAGCAGACTGTAATTACCTTTTCTGCACTCCCCTGCTACTCCATCTCACTGCCAGTGTACACTGCACCTTCTGAAGCCTATGCAAGGTGCCTTCAGTGGCAGTTTTTGGAAATCACAAGCACGAGTTCTCAAATCACTGACAAAAACATGTAGGGTGAACTACTGCAATACCTGGATGATAAACTGAATACTAGGCAGGTAGTCTGCGCTAATTGTCTCTTTTCCTGTCTCAAGGTTGAATCTTCAGCTTTAACTAGAGTGTTCCTTTAACACAATAGGAAATAAGCCAGAGATGTATGGATGCATTTTGTATTTAACAATAAAAGTCAGGTTCTAAAATGCTTTTATATGCTATAAACTGCTGTTTAAAAAACTGCCACTGAAAGCCATAACTCAAATGATTAAACACGTTTGTATATTATAGTTAATGATGTGTGAAAAGCAATGAAAGAACACAAAGAGAGTTAACCAGATATTTGTATTGTAACATTTGTAATTCTTGCATCTCTCCACAAATGAACAGATATGCAGTGATATATATGGGAAACTATAGTATTTTAAAGCAACTGTTGCTACACTGAAAGTGCTGATATAAGATGCCACTGTAAAGAGGAAAGTAAATCCTTACCCTTCATTCATGCACCTGCTTTATTAAAGAGCAATCTTCTGGGAGTGTCAATCTCCTGTTCTTCCATTGTGCACAGTGGTCAGTCCCGCTGACCCTTACTTCACTACAGTCTTGTAATGACAAAGGGGTCAGCGGGAAAAACCGCCAAGTCCAGTGGGAAACCAGGAGATTGACACTCCTGGAAGTGTGAGCTTATGAACAAACTTCAGATGGCAGTTTCTTTTTACTTTCTTCCTTACATTGGCATCAATCATTGCCACCTACAATTTAGTGATAGATTGCTTGAAACTTTTTTCCCCCTAAAATATACTTGTGTGCATGTTCAGCTTTAACAAACCTGTGAAAAAATATTAAGTAACACAACTCTGATCTTAAAAATCAGGCACCTTTGGGTCCCTCACATCACCCCTCTTTCTTTTAGAGAACCCAAATTTTGGAGCACTCTCTAATTTGCAAACAAGCTACTGAACGGTTGCCCAATCCCCTTGTGCACCTCTCTATTGGTCAGTGATATTAGGGTGGGTTTGGCAGGAAGTTGGGTGGCATGGTAACTATTTACATAAACAAGCTCCCTGAGATTTTGAGGTTACCTGCTCTACAAAAGGTGAAGTCTAGGCATAAAGGTGTCTGCTAATCAATGCAAGTGATATTAACTAAATGTTTTTTGCCCTTAGGTACATATTAACGTAAGCATTCAGCAATCAATTATGAGTGTGTGCAGCTATTTTAAAAACCTTGTTTTGCATAGCTTTTATTTATACTGTAATTGTGTTCGGAAAAAGGCATAATTGCTGCCATGCTTCCAGTCCAGTAATGGCTCATCTGCAGGAAAAAATAGAATCAGGACAAGGTTTTCTCATTCCTTTAGTCAGTCATATCACCTTCATAATGACTAGCCAGTAATGTCTGGAAATACCACAGATATTAGGTTTCTAATCAGATTGGAAGACACTCATTCCATGTCTGGTGAGTACCCTGAGGGTCCAGACCATTTTCAGTTTGTGTAGGTATGTGTATGTAACAATACACGCAAAGTGTTTGAACAGGAAACAAGCTCTGAAATTTTATAATATCTGACCTGCAAAAAGTGATATTTTGATTAGCAGTGGAATTGGGTTACCTAAGTAAGTTACACCTGATTTATTACTTTTGTAGACTCCAGTGTTGAGCTCTAGCTTGCATATTTTCTGCTTCTGGTCACAGTGGGATATTTTCATACTATAATGTAAAAAATAGGGAGATAGATTCTAAGTAAGTCTTAGAAATACCTCCACTTAAGGTGAACTGATTTTGTAAAGTAATTATATATATAGTTTATAATAATATTGTTACTTAGATATTGATGGGGGGGGGCTGTCACTTCAAGTATCCTAGATGTGTGGTAGCTACTGGGGGAACAAGACAACATTGCAGTAGGCGCAATGCCATTGTTATATATGAATCACATGAAGGTGAATTACATCCATGTAAACCTGTATACACACAGATGCACATATTTAAATGAGGGGAGTAGTCCTGGATAAAATATTAACATAATCTTGCCAACAAGTTGATGATTAGCTGTATTAGAATCCAGGGATGAAGAACAATTATACCTTGTTTCCATTGAGTGTAAGCAGGAGGTTAATAGGCTATATACTGTTGGAAAAGAAAGATAGTATTTCACTTACCCACTGACCTAATTCTTTATTACTTAAAAATGTTTGTTTTAATATGTTAGTAATGTAAAAAATATATAATATATAACATTTTAAAAAAATGTAACATACATCAAAACCTTTAGACCACTTTTAGCCCAGCCTTCAGCCATCATGTGGCAGAATATTGCACATGTTTCTAGAACACGATTCTAGGCAAATTAACCTTCCTTCAGAATCACAAAGACCGTTATTTCTGCAATGACCGCCTACAGTTTATAATCACAATTATTCAACCCCTATTGCAAATTAGGTTTACTGGAAACAGTTACAGACTTTCAGCTGTTTGCGATGAGCAAATCAAAGAAAGGCAATTGAAATAGGTCAACCATGAATGTTTCATTGTTCAATGCCGTCTGTGATGAAGCTGAAGCTTGGGCGAGGCATCATTGGACCTTCCAACAGGACAATGATCACAAGCATACCTCTAATTCCACCAAGGCTTGGTTGCAGATGAAGTCCTGGAAGATTCAGTGGCCATCACAGTCACCTGACTTGAACACCATAGAAAATCTCTGGTCGGATTTGAAGAAGGCAGTTGCAGGACTCAAACCCAAGAATAATAGTGAACTGGAGGCCACTGGGCTAAGATTCCTCAGGAATGCTGCCAGAAGCTGGTGTCTGGCTATGCATCTCATTTGCAGCAGGTCATAACAGCAAAAGGATGCTCTGCTAAGTACTAAAGATGCTTGCCATGAAGGGGTTGAGTGATTTTGAGACTGCAGAAGTCATTAAAAGTTGCATTTTTAGTTGAATTTAAGAAAAACCACTGAAAACATTTGTTGTGTTGATTTCAGTTGCTTTTGTTTGATTTGTTCATTGTAAACAGCTGAAAGTCTGTAACGTTTGCCTAAAAATCTGATTTGCAATGGGGTTGAATAATTTTGATTGCAACTGCAGTTGTCCAGGATCTACATGTGGGTATCCTGAGCTTCCCAGTGACTTCCAGGCAGTAAAGATTTTCTTTCAATAATTTCTATAGAGTAAGCCACATAAAAAGGGACCACCGTTCAGCACTGGGCACTGATCATTACCTCTACTTTGGGAATATGGAAGCTGTCTTTGTTGTCTTCGTTGACCACTCCCTCTGAAAATACTGGTTTCCTGTGTGTCAGGCAAACAACCGGTATCTCTGCTTTTTTCATTGACTTGTAATGAGTGTGCAGATTAGAAATGTATACCTTACTCAGATTTTCCCAAACTGCATGCTTGTTCCTGGGCAGTGACTCTAAAATACTTTCCATCTTAGGAATGAGGTCAGATGGAACCTCCATGCAACACCCCTAAAACCAATGGAGTTGCAGCTTTCTGAACAAAAAAATTTATAAATCACAAAGTGTAGAGGGTTTGACAGTAGTCAGAAGCAAGGTTTTCATGGTTTCTTGTTCCCTGATCTACATGAGTAAAGTAAACATTCTTATACTTTTAATTAAAACACTAAAAAAGCAAATTATACCATTATTATGGAGGCTGCAGACTAAGAAATGAAAACCAGTTCCATAAAAGAGAATGTTTGTCTGCACATCCAAAAAAAGGTACATTTCATTTGTAAGCTTTTTGATCCATTGGTTTCAATTTAGTGAGAATGTGGCCATTGAGAATTCAATTGAATAAAATTTTATAGCCTGTTGTGAATGGCATATAAATACTTGATCACTTCTGGGTCTGTGGAGATTTGATCACATTTTATAGATTATTTAACAGAATATAACTGCCCCTTGCCAATACTAAAGTGAACCTTGCATTCTATGAAGGAAAAGACATAGCCAACATTTATTCATTTCTGTTTCATGAATGACAGTTTTAAAGGTTGCTAATATACAATGACCTTTATTTAAAACATAGTGTAAAGAGCAAAAGAGCTCAGGAATCGCTAGCAACCAATCAGAATTCAGTTGTATAATTCAGTCAGAACAGAAAAAGAAGATGCCGGATTGGTTATAAAGATTAGTGCATTTTACCCTTTGCTGCATGCAAGACTAAATAATGACATCAAATATACTAATAGCCCACTGTCAAATTATACAGCTTACAGCACTGACATGTACTGTATACAGTACATCTAACACATACACTGGTGGGGAGATAGGGAGATCTCAACAACATGCATGGAAGGTTAAAAAAAAAATCATAATATTGAAAGCAGTATCTGAATGTAGTGAATAAAGGAAGCCCCACGATACACATCTCTTATGAAAAGATTCTTTACTCTTTGAAAATCACATCATAACTTCCTTATGCAAGATTCCGATCTAGAATGAACTCTTCTCAAGCTGTAAGTGTTGGCATTCTTTCCACTTCAAGGAAATTAAATCAATACAGTTCATACGTCTTAGCTCCATTTATGTACTACCTGCTCTGCATCTACATGAGTTGTGTTTTTGGCCACCACCATGTAGAGGAAGAAGCAGGGTCAGATACCCAACTTTTTGGGATATGAGGTTTCTGAAGAACAGCATATTGCCTAGTCTCCTACTGCAAGGAAAGTAGCAAAATTGGTAGAATGTACTGATATTGACAACTCTAACAAAGAGCTAATTGGATTCAGTGTCGCAAAGCAATAAAAACAGAGATCTGGAAAGGGGGCAAACATATTTTTACAGTACTCCATATGTAACTTGAAAATGAGAAAGCTGTGGGTCACTTTTGTTCTCACAATGTGATCAAAACATCACAAGGCACTCAATGTCTGCTAATAAATGTAGACTTTTCTTTAGCTGCATCACTGGGCTTATTACTTCAGAGGCACTTGTGCCATAAGGTCATGGAGCAAATGATTGCTGCAACAACCCTCTATTTACCATCTGTACACTAATTACATTGAGTACAGTTTAAAGTATCCGTTCAGTTTTTTACATCCCTTTTCCAGTCTGTTATTTTTTAATTGTGTTTCTAGTAGGATGTTAAACGAAAAGTTAAATTAGCCATTTAAAAAGTTAACGGGGGCCATCAAATGATTGGAATAGTATATGAGACAAGGGGTTGTGTATTCATTTTAGTTACAGAACTTATTTGTGGGAGTAGTAACACCAGGAATATTAATTCTAAACCACCAAAGATAACATAAGCAAATTCCTTTTTTTACATCCCCTTTTCAGTCTGTTATATATCATTTGTGTATCTAGTAGTTTATTAAACAGAAAGTTGAATTACGGTAGCCATTTAAAAACGTAATGGGGGCCATCCAATGATTGGAATAAGATATAGGACAAGGGGGTGTGTATGCATATTATTTACAGAACTTTGTTGTGGGAATAGTAACCCTAGTCATATTAATTCCAAACCACCAATGATAATATTGCAATTGCAAGCAGTTTTAGATCCAAGTCTTAATATGGCATAGATAGTAAAACAAATAGAGCAGACCGAAGAACACAATACTTTGTAAGAAAAGAAACTGCTGCTGCTTGGGGAACCAGGTGTCATCCACCCACCACGGCTCTCTGAAACATCCGCCTTGACATAAAATTGTGGTCCGCCACGCTGTATTGCAGTGATTGGAGGTTTTTAGAAAAGTGGAAATGTCTCTTTTACCATTTTTATTACAGGTATTTATATAGCGCAGACAATTTACGCAGTGCTTTACACATTTACATCAGTCCCTGCCCTCAAGGAGCTTATAATATGAAGCTGGCCATACACCTACAGATTTTCTATGGTCATATGGAGAAATTGCAACAGATTCCTCCATCTACGCTAAACCGTGTGGATGGAGGAAACTCCTGCTGGGCCAAGCTTCAGTATCTTGCTAGACGGCCCTGTTTAAATACATGAACAATCTGATTGGATGCAGGCTTTGGTCAGGTGTTTTGAGAGCCAATGGGGCCGACTAGCAAGATACCAAAGCTTGGCCCAGTGGGAGATTCCTCCATCCACACAGTTTAGCATAGCTGGAGGAATCTGTTGCACTCTTTCCATCTGATCATAGAAAATCTATTGGTGTACAGTCAGCTTAAGGTCCCTATCACACATGCATACATACCAGGGCCAATTTAGGCAGAGGCAAATTAACCTACCAACATGTCTTTGGAGTGTGGGGGGAAACCAGAGTACCTACAGGAAAACCACACAAGCACAGGGAGAACATGCAAACTCCTTGCAGATAGTGACCTGGCTGGGATTCAAATTCGTAACCCCCCGCGGTGCAAGGCAGAATTGCTAACAACTATGCCAATGAGCTGCCCAATACATAGCAAAGCACATTCAAAACCTTTGGAACATAGTGACTACCTTATATGACTCCAATCTGTGATCAGAAGTCATTATAGAAGAAATCAAATAAAAGCAAATACAATGACAACATTTGAGCGATCTGTCTTTGCCCTGTGCTGTACCCAAACATATTAAATGGCTTTCATTTTGTCTCAGTGAAGTAGCACTGCTGCCAGTCTGATGACATGTGGTCTCTGTAGATCAAACATCATTATACATTATTTCTGCAGCATTAGAAGGGTTAATAGCACTTTATTGTCTGTTACATCTTTATGCCTGGCAAGTTAATCCTTCCAAACTCCATCTCCGTAGAGAATGTCACCCAGTGTGTGACATCCAACTAAACTGCTTTGCTAATCCTGTTTTATCAGCTTTGTTGCCTTGTGTGCTCATATCCAATAGAGTAAAACCTGCCTGTGGGTTCTTTTTTTTCCTTTGCCAACAACCTTTCTTCTTCCCTATGGTTTCAATTAAATGGTTCGAGTGGGGAAAATTCTATCTGGACATCTGCCAATGTCCTTCAGACTCAATGCCAAGACATTTAATTACATACTGTAGGCCTCCAAACCCTTTCAGGAAGCCCACCTAGCAGACTTTCTGAATTTACTACATGAAAGTGTTTTAACTAACAAAATAAATCTTAATTATTGTTAATATGTAATCGCTTTTTTACAATTAGTCTGTTGTCAGTTACACAAAAATACTTCATAGTGTCCACGTTTTTTTTTGTGTAAAGTAGATTTTACTGAAGTCATTGACATTAATCTGTGGCACGTTCCTTCTCAAACTAACCTCCGGCATCTGGTAAGTGCCTGGTCTGCAAGAGACACTGATACTCTTCAGTACTGTGCCAAAAGGATGTGGCCGATTACAAGGAACTGGAGTGGGTTAACAAGGCCTCAGAGAATGCAGTGGGTCTAAGATATGATGTACTGCTGTGTGGACAAGCAAGCTAAAAGCAAGCTTGTATTACAGTAAAGATGACAGAGGTTAAGGAGCGCCGGACCTCCCTGCGTCCTATGGTCCGGTGCGTCTTATGGACCGCAAAATACGGTATATAAAATAAATGAAATGTGTACTTGTTGAAAGTCTCTTTTCATAATCTTCTATTACTGATTTATTATATAGATATGGCATTTGCAATTCACATTTCCATTATTCTTGCAGGGCCCAGTCGCCCTAGTCTGTACATTGACATGCATTTTTTTGGCATGTCCACAGGGTGAAATGCATAGCTGCGTTATTTTTTTTTCCAGCACACCACATGCCAACACAAGTGTTCCATGCAAGCAATGCAGTGTTTTGAAGGGCAGGTGTATCTGTTTTGGCCGTGAATACTCATTGGGGTGCCACTGAAAATAAGGGGCAACACACTGTAATGTAAATACACTATGCACTTTTGCATTACAAATTAATGAGCCAGAACTCATGCAAAAAAAATTTACATTCTGAAGAACAATCTCACTTACGGGGTTCCTAAAATAATAAGAATAGTTCACATAATTTTCTTATTAGGATTAGAAATAGCTTTAAAGCGTCCCAACCCACATGAAGTAGAAGGGACAGGAGTCTATATTATATATAAATACTAAACACATATGGAATAAAGGTGCATATGCAGTAGTAGAATACTTAAAATAAATACTTATAAACAGCAGCATAAAATAATCTTAAAAGCTAAGTTGAAGGGTTATTAAACTAGCAAGCAGTAGATATATGCAAAAAGTGTAAAAAATAAAAAAAAACTATTTAAAAAGCCATGTAAACTTACCTGTGTCTTCCCCGCGAGCTCCCGTCCGAAAATGTGCAAATTCTCGGGCGGCTGCAAAGCATATTGGGGCAGGCGCATGCGCAGATCACATTTTCTTCCGGAAGACGAGGAGAGACACAAGGTAAGTATATGGACGCATGCACCCGCATGCAGACACCGTGGGACAGGAAGTGCCAGCAAGGACAGAGGAGTCAGCGCTGGATCAGAGACCCGCAGCAGCGCTGGAGGGACAGATGAAAACGACAGGAAAGAAGAGGAAGATCGGATTAAGAAACAACATTTAAGGTAAGTGCTTTAATTAACATTGGGGGGAGGGAAAAAAAATATTTGACTTTATTGTCACTTTAACCTTTTAGACAATGTCCCATGTTACACTCATATTCAGGGTGTAACCGTTGTCACATCACTGCACCTCCCACTTACCGGCATCACTGGGCTCTTCTCCCAGCAGGATGCTGCTTTTCGTTAAATCTGGCTCTGCCCTACACACACGTCATCCACGTCATCCATTCATAGATCCTTTGTCAGGATCTGTGAATGGAGAAACTACAAGTTCTGTCTGTCACCGCGGCAGAGGGAGTTAAAGTCCTCAATGGAATACAAATGCGGTGATATCACCGGAGTTCATTCACCGGACTTCATTCACCGGACTTCATCGGAGTTCATTCATTATTTCTCCCATCACTGTTACTGAATGTCCATATTTTGCTACGGACAGGGATAATAGGGAGAGTCTGCAGGATGCATAGCATTGCACCCACGATCCACTGCTCATTGCTTTTCATATTTTTTTGCCTATCCCAGGGAGTGTTAAAGGTATAGTCCACCTTTTAAAAGAAAAGAAAATCACACAACCATAAAAGAAAAAAATTTGTATTTTTGTTTATTATTATTTTTGCAAGCATTGCAACATTGCACAAAAAAAATACTAAATAATAAATGCATATTTTTTTTTCATGAAGGTGTGTTTATTTTTTTTTTTTTTAAAAGGTGTATTATACCTAGGATAGACATAAAATATAAGAAATGCAATGCTAGCGTCTCCCTAGAATAAAGTCTCCTATGGATGTCTGTAAATAATCAGCAATGCTTAATGATATACTTTGTGCTTCCTGTAGTCTGACAGTTTATTCAGTAACATAGGTTTTGCATTTATAACCTGTACTTTACATTTCTTATTTATTCATGGATTGCACACCATGGTATCACCGTGTGTAACCACCTGTACCAATAATGGAATCTCAACCTCTTGCCTATTTTTCAATGCACATTTGCAGATCCAGCTGCAGTACACACTCCTTGTGACAGCGGCTCTAATCAGCAGAGTGACAGCTGTGCATATCCACTTCTCATCAACATGGAGATCTGTGCTGACAACAAGAACAACGCAGAAGAAATTTGTCAGAATTACATTCTGTGAAGGCGTAAAGAAAATCTTCCATTCCAGGAACAGGAACTGTAGATGTGTGATAAAGCTAGAGCTAGCCTCCAACACTACAGGTCCTCTTCCTCCAAAAAAGCGTCTACAGCACCAGGCTTAAATACAATCTGCTTTGTAATTCCTTAATGCAAGATCATAGTGTGTAATTATATTTTACAGATCCAGAAATTCATGAAAACTATTTATTTGCCTAGTTTAATTTACATTATACCCTAACTCAGGGGTGGGCAAACTCCAGACTTCCAACTGTGGTAATATGACAAATCCCATAATGCATCTGTCTCTGCCTGTGGCTGTAAGAATCTTGCAATTCCTCATGGGACTCAAGTCCCACAACAGCTGGGGGGCCAGAGTTTGCCCACCCCTGCCCTAACTGCACCTTACCATATCTGTACATTTACATGTAGAATTCTCTGTGTTTTGTTTTTTAAAGCTAAAGTTGAATTTGCTTATATTATGCCTTTCCTGGTTCCTACTTTCCCTCTCATCAACATGCTAATGACATTTTCAAATAGAACCTATTTTCATGACATACTTTATCTTAGGCTCAGTGGCACAATCCCTGGGTCTCTGGACTTCTGGCCAGTGGGAAGGGTAGGCAGGTTGCTGTATATATCTTCCTGAAAACATGGCAACACTTTGCCTTTGGCTCTAGGGTGGAGTTATGCCAATATCAAAATGCCTTGATGGGTGGATGCCAGTGTGGAGTAGTGTGCATTCCTAGACAGGCTGCATTTACATGCATTGCCCTAGGTCAGGGGTAGGCAACTTTGGCTCTCCAGCTGTGCTGAAACTACAAATCCTATAAGGCATTGCAAGCCACAGGCATGACTCCCAGAGGCAGAAGCATGATGGGATTTGTAGTTTCAGCACAGCTGGATAGCCAAGGTTGCCAACCCCTGCCCTAGATAATACCAGGATGTGATACTGAGCCTCCATAATTGAGAGAACTGAGATGGTGCTGGACATTCTCCACCCAGAAACAGGACTGCACTCTTTCTGACTTGCTGCAACTTCTAATGCACATTGTAAACAATGAAATCAGAGTAAGCCTCCTAGACTGATGGTCAGGCCAGAATTCAGCTTATACAAATGTTGTCAGCCTGCTGTCCATGCTCCTTCAGCTGGTTGTTGGGCTGCCTATCTAATAGACGTGATAGGCAGCTAGTGCCTTAACACTTTAGGCACCAAAAGGTGCTCAATCCTAATATATAATGCAAAACACATTAAAAAATAGATTTTGGGCTGACATACACATTAACCTCAGCCATGTAAGATCGTCGAAAACAAAAAAAAAAGTTCTATGTAGAGGAGGTGATCCTAGCAGAGAGGTGTTACTTTGGCTGCCAAAGGTTGTGTATTATCAGTCTCCAATGATGGAAATCTAGCCCTGCCCATATATCTGTCTTACTTTACTCTTATACATGTAAGCCAGGGGTAGGCAATCTCCTGTCCCCCAGCTGTTTTGGAACTACAAATCCCATGAGGCATTGCAAGAAACTGACAGTCACAGACATGGCATCAAGAGGCAGCTGCGTGAATATATCTAAAACATATCAGAGTCCCTCTTTCACACCAGAAGCTCCTCCATTAACTTCATGAAGCCTCTTCACATCAGACATCTACCCTTCACATCAGAAGTCCCCCCTTCACATGGGTGTTTCCCCTTCACATCAGAGTCCCCCCTTCTCATGGGTGTTTCCCCTTCACATAAGAGTCACCTCTTTACATGGGAGTTTCCTCTTCACATCAGGAGCCCTTCTCAAATCAGCAGCCCTCCTCACATCAGAAGTCCCCCCCTTCACATCAGGAGCCCTCCTCACATCAGAATTCCCCCTTCACATCAGGAGCCCTCTTCACTTCAGAATTCCCCCTTCACATCAGGAGCCCTCTTTACATGAGAATTCCCCCTTCACATCAGGAGCCCTCTTCACATCAGGAGTTCCCCCCTTCACATCCAGAGCCTTCTTCACATCAGTGCCACCCTTTCACATCAGAGTCCCCCCTTTCACATCCAGAGCCTTCTTCACATCAGTGCCCCCCCTTCCATATCAGAGTCCCCCCTTTCACAAGGGTGTTTCCCCTTCACATCAGGAGCCCCCTTCACATTAGAAGCCTGTCTGCACCATAGAAAGGCATGATGCTGTTTGAAAATTTCAAGGCACATCTACGGAAGCTAGAGGGCGCCCCAAGGTGCCATGCCACCCTAGATGAGAAAGGCTTGTCTAAGCAGTGGAGCTTTTTGCTGACCCTCCCCATTACAATTGATGCTGTGCATGGGCCTACAGGACAGGAGGCTGATATCACGATAGATCCATGCTAGTTGTATGTAAATATAAATTGATTTAGGTTTTTTTAATGACAGGATTACACAGTAATTTTTACAAATATTTTGAAATATTTTCCTGGAGCTCCTTCAAAACTGCATATTGTTAAGTGTTACAGGAACAATGCTTCCCGATCTATCTCAGTAACTATATTAAAAATAACACTAAAAAAAATACATGCAGTAAAATCATTGCTCATATGATAAAACAATTAGGAGAAAATTAAAAAGTAATAAATAGTACTGGGTTACACGAACCTCTTGAGGACATCAATGTAGGATCATCACTGCCAATATCTCCAGTTCTCCTCTCCACATCTTTGGATATTTTTGGCATCTGGGGGTGCTTCTACCTCCATTGCTGTGTTCTCCACAATAAAAAATAGGGAGCATAGCACTCTATCATAAAAGGTGCAGGCCTGGAAAATTAACTGCAGAGGTCTCTAGACTGAAGTCCTAAAAAGGCAATAGGATTTATTTACTAAAGGCAAATAGGCTATTCACTATACAAAGGGAATTTTCTTTTAGTAAATGAGGTCAAGCTTTGTGGACTTATGTCATCCAATCATGTGCTAGAATATTACCGTTTTGTTTTTTTTCCTTGCTCGTGATTGGGCATTCATTGCTTACTGAATTTTCACCACATTCACTAAACTGAGGACACATTTTTTTTTTTCTTTTGTCTTTTTTTGTAAGGACAAATTACCTTAAAAAGTGAGCAGCCTATTTGTCTTTAGCAAATCAACCCCTAAGAAGGTTATCATAATTGTGGTTGCAGTGTGATAATTGTTATTGTGTGAAGACATTTGTCATCTCTGCTGTAATTGGGAATTAGCATTCCATAAATTTCAGAGTATATCTCCAAAAAGGTTATGGAATAACAGGACTGTCATGATTTCAGAAAATCGGAGGAATAGTCCAAAGTGTTAAAATTCAATGTATCTACCTACAGTTTTTGCATGCATTGCCTGTTTTAAGTAATCAGTTCATGTGTACTCACTTTCTAGAAGGGTTGAAAGATGAAAAGAGAGCAGAGGCACAAAAGAGATAGTTCAAGAGTGAAATCAATGCTAATATGTGGGAATAACACTGGGCTTTCCCCTAGGTACATCTATAATGGTTTACCTTTCATACAGCACTGCATTAAGGTCTACCTCACAGCAAAGCCATAATCCATCTGTTAGAGAGATCACAGGCTCACTTGATGTATGCGCATAATTACTACTGTAACTCACATTTTTATTGTGCTTGTTGTTAGCAGCTGCTAAAATCTGAATGCTGTGTGAAAAACGGAAAGGTTATGTGCAATGCAACCACTTCCTTCAACATTCTATACCACTAGAATATATTAAAGAGGATCAAAATGTATAGGACCAATCTAACTAAAAATGAGACAGAAAACATTACAGTGTAAATAATCAAGAATGCATCGGAAATGCATTTCTATGAATGCCAGACCTTCTTTCCATGGATCTTATAACAGACATGGCTGTGGGTTCAGAGCTGACGAATACCTGTGGAAGCAGGTCACCTTAATAAAAAGCTGGGTGGCCTGGATTAGTTACACCTACATCTTTCATAGAGGACAATAGGAGCAATCATAGGAAGTTCATATATTCTATTAAATATACTGCCTGGCCAAAAAAAAAAGCCTACACACTCTAACATTTTGTTGGACCGCCTTTAGCCTTGATTACAGCACGCATTCACTGTGGCATTGTTTCGATAAGCTTATGCAATATCACAACCTTTATTTCTGCCCAGAGTTGCATTAATTTTTCACCAAGATCTTGTAATAATGATGGTAGAGTTGACCACTGTGTAAAGTCTTCTCCAGCACATCCCAAAGAATCTCAATAGAGATAAGGTCTGGACACTGTGGTGGCCATTTCAAGTGTGATGTCTCGTGTTCCCTGAGCCACTCTTTTACAATACGAGCCCAATGAATCCTGGCACTGTCATCTTGGAATAAGTCCGTGCCATCATGGAAGAAAAAATCAATTGATGGAAAAACCTGGTCGTTCATTGTATTTTAGTGAGTACCACATTCCAGTAAATTCAATTAGCTTAGGACAGGAGAATGGACTTCTAAGGTACCCAGATTACAACAATATGTCTTATTTTCATATAAAAATGTATTCACAATATATAAAATACATATACGTTATCATGCTCATATGCAAGTGTTGTAACTGTTTTTCATGTATTGTTTACAATAAATATAATATTTTATGGGACAGTAGATCTTATGTGGTACCAGTAAAGTCCAACAGCTTCTTGTGCCTTTAATTAATATGTGTCTTATGGATGTGGTACCTGACCCTCCATTAAAAAAAGTGAAATAAAAAGTGCAAGCCAATCAATGTCCAACTGTCACTACTCTAATACAGATTACAAGATGAAAAATGTATTTGCTTGTAAAATCAATTTAAAAAGTCCTTACCAAGGGGGTACCTCATCCCAGCATGTATAACTAGGTCATGGCCTGGATATCCCTCATCAGAGGCTGTGATACCAAAGGTACTGACAAACATATATGGTGGGACTGTCCCAACAGTATTTGCTTCTGGTAACAAACATATCTATGAAGTCTGTTATGCAGATATATTTGTAAAGACCCCATGGTAGCACTGTTCAATAAAAAAACAGCTGTACTTGATTAGAGTTTTGTCTACTTGTATATTCATTTACTGCTGCAGAACAAACACTTGCAAAGGCATGAAAAAACAACAACTATCCCCTTCAGGGAACTTAAATCTCGAATTAATCTCTGAATCATTTTCACACTTGATGATCAGCTCTCCAAATTCTGTAAAATCTGGGCTCCATGAATTACACGCTACATATCCACAGGATTTAAAATATCTCTGCTAATGATTTAAGTAGGGTATACACGGGTAGATCTTTGCACAAATGTTCGCAAGAAAAATCCCACTGAAACATTTGATAATGCCATCAGAGACTTGGCGATTGTCGTTCGAAAATATGTTTAATTTTCATTTTTGTTTAACATTTGATTTTGGAATGAATGGAGTTTCCCGGACGAAAACCACATTCACTATTATAATTTTGTTCAGTTGAGAAGCATTTTCCAACATGCTCCTTTGAATTTTTTCATCACTGCGGTTGAATCGATCATCGTTTTGACCCCATCAATGATTAGAAAGTCGAACGATCCTTCCAAACCAATTTTGTTTGTTCGAAATTCTAACCGAGTATACCCTACTTTGATCTAATCGCCAAGCTTACTCTACTAGCAGAGGGGCCCCTCCTGTTCCCCTCCTTACCACATTACTCCCCCATCCTATCCTCCTCCTCCCCCACTACATACAACCTGTGAGCAAGTTCTCTCCTCCCCTTCATTCCTTTACACTAGATCCCTGCCTAATTGGCCTCACTACTTAGCCCCACCTATATTACTACATACTCATCTGTTCTACAAGGACAGCCTTAATGATTATACCTGACTACAAGTTCTTCTTTTCTCCAAATTGTTGTCATTCATTGTTCATTAAAACTCTTATATTACCAATAACTCTGTACAAGAACGGCATGCTCCACTGTAATATAATAAAAATGAATAAAAATAGAAAAAAAAACTAATTTGTTTGGTTGGTATGGGCCAAATGGGCAATTTTCTTCTAGAACTTTGGTACTCATTTCTTAAAGTGTCTTTAGTAAAGAATGAGACTCTACTTTTCATTCCTACAGTGCAGGCTAGAAAATGAAAGGATTATTTTCATTAGTTGCTTGGTTAATTAAAAGTCAGCTCTTCATTAAGATGCTGGCATCTCTTGCATACAGCTCACTGTGATAAAAGCTCTAATCAGTGCTTTGCACAAACCTGGACACCAGGCTTTAAGATTAGCAATCGCCAAAATTTCCTCGGGAATTCGATTTCTATTTTTAGCTATGATAATGTGACCATCATCAATGCTAAAAAAAGACTTTTGGATGAAATATGCTGTTCCACGTTCCGCAGACATGCAAGCGTGAAATCATTTCATCTTTACAACAGCTCCAATCTTAATGGACAGCTTCACAGCACTTAGAAAGGTTCGATGCCAACTGCAAATGCTCTCTCGAAAGGATGTTTGCTATTTTCATATAAAATGTAATCGGCAGCAACACGGTCTAGTAGTAAGGATAGAATTCCCATTATACAGTTATCTTTCCATTTGTACAGCTTTGTGGAACTCATTATGAACAAACCACTGAATACCTAAAATGAAACTGGACTGCTGTATTTTGATATGGCTGCTAACTATGCCCTAATGGGTGATTTGAAATATCTGCCAAGACATTGCCGGCAAAATGTACAACTTAATAATGTAAATCAATAGGCAAACGAGAGGAAAAACGTTGGCAGGAATATGAACAAATTGTGTTGTATGTACATTAGCTAAATTGATAAAATGATATGCACCATGTACCAGAATATATGAGATCCGGATGGATCTTGCATATCTGACCCGTGCAATAAATAACTTTATGGTAGTCATTACTGAATATTATATTGCAAGCAGCAACTACTAATTTGCTAAAATACACACTCACAAGCCACAATGCTTTTGGGAGAATGTCCTTTCTACTGGAGTTTTTGGCGAGTTACATTAGCTCTATGTCCGCATTTGAAAACAGGAAGCTTTCAAAAGAACACTGTGCCTACTGTGAGACATGGAGACGGCTAGGATATATTTTGTGGTTGTTTTGTTGCATCTCACATAGGATGCCTTGAATTTGTGCAGGACACAACAAAATCTCAAGACTCAGGGGTTGATTTACTAACCTTATAAACACACCACGAACATGTATACACCTCTGTAGTGTGTTCCCTCCCAGCATGATCTATGGGTGGAATCTAAACACCTTTGTAGTGTGTACACACCCAGCAGGTGTGTTGTGCAAAGCCTTGCATGAATTGCAAGGTGATCTTGTGTAAATTAGCTCTATGTTGTGTTGCTTGCGTTGATGAATGCAGGAATGTAAATGCATGAGCTAACCATTTTTGTCTAAACTGTGAAGCAGCATTATATATGCATCATGTGCATGATTTTTCCATATATGGCATTAGTGGAAATATGCTTTTAGAGACTTTTTGGTTGATAAATACGTTTTGCTGTGTGAAAATCACATGCACCTGGTGCGTGCGTGTGTTTAGGTTAGTAAATCACCCCCTCAGTGTCAGAAAGCTCTGTCTCAGGATAATGACCCAAAACATGCAGTTACAAGTACCCTACAATGGCTAAGAACAAAAGCTCTATTGCCTGGTTTCCCTTGCCCTAAATAAAAAAAACTCCTCTGAACATTGTTTTATAATTAAGCCTAGAATTTGCACTATAACCCCTCAATATGATGAAACCTTGATTTGCATTTTACCCCCTGGTATTCCCATCACCTAGATGGTTAATAAGCCTTTCACCAAAGGTGTGACCATCATCATCATCATACCCATTTGAATAAGAACGTAATGGTTCAAACCTATTGTATAACATAAGGCATCTAGCTCCTCCCCATGCTCCCCTCTGGGAATTCTATGCAGGATGACTTAACCATTTATTATTATTCAGCTGTTGAGACTGTGTATCAAGGAAGGTTGGTGGTGAAGTGACTGTGGATGGCTCCGCACAAATCACATGGGAAAACAGAAACGACACCAACATACCATATTGTGTCCAAAAGTACATCTTCTTTTATTGACGAACAAAGAAGATCGATGATCTATAAAAGAAGACATACTTTTGGACACATTATTATGGTGTGCTGGTGATGTTCCTTTTTTCCCATATTTACCCGATGTGACCCCATCTTTTATATTTTACCAAAAAATTGGGTAATAATAAATGCTTTATAACATAACATAGGGAAAGCAGTTTAAATTTTCTAAATTTTGCCACTTTTTCTTTATAATGTTAAAAATAAAAACCCCAGCGGTGATTAAATACCACCAAAAGAAAGCTCTATCTGTCCCCAAAAAATGGTATAAAATTCATTTCCGTACAGCCTTGCATGACTGAATAAATGTCAGTCAAAATACCTTCGTGCTGAATACTAAAAAAATGGCCTGGACAGGAAGGGGGTTTAAGTTGGTCTTCAAGTTGTTAAAGAAAAGTATCAACAATTATGATTTCCACAACCATAAAGCTTCACTTTCTAGATACCCCAGACTTGAATTTACTAGAAACACATTATTAAATGCATTATATAAAAAATGACAACCATATTACAAAAAAACTTTTACCAACTACTTGCCATTCAAAAGTTCATGTCTAGAATAATATTAACTGTTCTTTGTGAAAAAATACCTTCATGAATAACCTTGCCCACACTGAGCTGAAGTATTGAATATTCAGTTGGATATAATGAAAATAAGCAGATGACTTATCTTAAATGAATGCATCCCTTGTGTGATACTATTATTGAAAAAAATATATATTTTTTTAAAGAAAACAGAATTCATATCATATGTTGTTTTTGTAACTGCAGGCAGAAAATGTGGAGTGTAATGACAAATTGATGCATATCTTAAACCCAATCTAGCAGCAATAATGACAGTAGAATGAGTGAAATTCTGTTCTAGAAAGAACAATCTGCCATTTTACAGTTTGACAATCTGCAGTCTGACTAATGCTTGACACAGGAACAATGTCCTGGCTTAGCGCAGAGACATATTTTTATTTACAATGCCCTGGTTGTTTTACAAGTATCAGGGAAAGTGAGAGAACATGAAATCTAAGATTTTTACTTATGTTTTAAGGAGACACATAGGAAGGTCACATAGAAGCGTGGCCCTATGTTTCCTAACCAGTTTGATGGGGTCATAACATTGTTAACCTTTATTCTATGTCGGCCTGTGCTCTGCAATTACACACTTCAGGGAAACAGAATTACCATCATCTTTAGCTGGTCCTAGAAGAGGCTGCAAGACAGCAGAATGAGTATGTTAGGGCCAATCATTCTTTGTCTGGCTATATGTCCCAGCTTTCAAGGTTTTCCAATATCATCTGGTAAATATCATCCACCATTGTATTCCGGGCCTACCTTGTGCCCTCCTCCTAAATTGACATGGCTGTTGTCCAAGGGGATTAGGTGGCATACCTGTAAGTTGATCTAACCATCAGAGTCTTTATTCAAATATTCCATGCTATTTTTTAGCATAACCTGATCGGCCACAGTAGGGTTTCAGGTCCTAGCCACCTGACCTTCTTCTTTTCTGTGTATCCAACGTTTTGAAAAAATTGGATCATTCAAGAGAGGAAGTATGGGGTTGTCTTAGTTCTAATTTGAGCAATGCAGGGTGTACTAATAAAATAAAACTTTAACAAGCAATGGGATTAGCAAAGCACCATCAAAATGGTCTCGTTCTATATGACCTTCAAGAATACAATGATCTAAATGTGTGATGCAAATGTATTTAGTCCATAGAAGCCTTCTAATATACCAGGGGTAGGCAAACTCCAGCCCTCAAGCTGTGGTGGAACTACAAATTCCATCATGCATCTGCTTTTGGGAGTCATGCCCGAGGCTGTCATATTCTTGCAATGCCTAATGGCATTTGTAGTTGCCCCACAGCTGGAGGGCCAGAGTTTGCCCACCCCTGTAATATACCATTTAAAATGGTTAATGTGATTGTCCACTCTCCTCTATTAAACAAATGAGGAAAACCAAAAGGCCTAAGGAATAAGGAGCTGTAGTAAGGATCAATCAGGGCTGTTGTTGGGCAAGAACAGGACCTGTGATGTTGCACCACCAAAAAGACAACTGGAATTCAGGTATGTATTTAGGGATTTTTTTTAAATAGCTGCAGGAGGTGTTTTGTTGGTAGGAATGGAGCTTGGATCTGGAGATGTGCTTTAAAAGAAGTGCTCAGGTAGGAGTCAGATTTGTTATCCAGGAAGCCATTGTCCAAAGATTTCTGGTGGCAAAGTAAGAGACTAAAATGAAATCATTGCTCAAGTACATATCTAATATCATGCAACTAAATCCACTTGGTCAAGAAAGGAGCTAGGACACATGCGGTATGACCTTCCATTGTCTAGTAAAGAGTGTATTGATAGCTATCTACTCTGGTCCTCTGTATTACAGGGAGTTGTTAAATGAGATTCTTCCTACACACTATATTAGAGGTATGGCAGATTCTGCACTGGGCCTGCCATGGCACTTGCTCCCATTATGGCCACTGAGTTGACGGCAACTATGAATGCAATGTTCCTGTAAAAATATCTTTAGGTTTCACATTTTAGAGGTCTCCTTTTACATCCTGCTGTGTCTCTGGGACAGAAAGTGAAGGGGTATCTCCTTGATGGGATACAGTCAGCAAGAAAAAGCCTTAAAGGATTCTTAACCCTTCACAGATCTATCCAAAAACAAAAACATGTTTCACTTTACTTACACTTTAATGGGGACAGACATGTTATGAGTGTTGTGTGAGTGGTGGGGGTCACTTGTTATGCAATGCAATATATTTGCTGTGCAGTGCTCCAATCCTAAGCATTTCATGTAACGGATCCCATGCATGCACTTACAATGCATATGGCCTGTACAATATAGTCTAATGATCAACTTAGAATAAACATATCTAAGTATTAAAAATAAATCTAACAGTTCTGTGTATGAAAACACTATGAATTTGCATATCTAAAGCTGCATACCATCTATAATAGATAAAGAAAGCTAACAAATATCCATCAAACATTATTGGACCTCATTCAGAAGGTAATGAACTCCGGTCACCCACCACGGTTGGTAATCCCAAGTGGAGTCTCTTCTTCCTCATGTCTGCAGTGTCATCAGGCCCAGCACACATCAGCTCACCTCATTTCCAATGCATTCATTTCCTGCTTCTCAGGGAACTCAGACAAAGCTTCCTGTGCTGGGAAAATGAGAAAATCAAAATCAATGACTGTCCAGGGATAAACAAGCCTCGTAAACAGCACAAGCCATGAGAGCAACCATTGTAAATTGAAATAGAAAACATAATGCAAGTCATAGTCCTAGTCCAAATCATAGGCCATAGTCCTCCTTTCTACCAAAAGAACCTTCAGTATATAAATTGTTTTATCTACCTTTAATATTATTAGGAATAATGAAATCATCTGTGTAACAGTGTAATCAGCATATGGAATGATTTTGCTACCGCCATTGACTGAAGTCTTATGTTTCTTTGATTTTGTAAACATTATTTTAATTATAAAAACCAGAATGACCAAAGAAAAAAAGCAAATATTGGCTTTACAAATGGCATCCAAACAAAGTATGTGACCTCATTTTAAGCCATGCCCCTTATTCCCTTTAGTACTGTACAGATATCTTGTGCTCAAAATGTCTGATTTGATGAATGGTTTCCACACTTTATCTGCTCTAAGTAAAAATGTTTATGTTGAAAATAAAGGTGCAATACAAACTGACTGAAAATACAGCAAACAGATCAAATGGTGAATGGGAGCTGGAATGTACAGGAAATAAATTCTTACTGAAATACTGTACATTTCATTTGTTAAAGAGCTGTGTATCATATACAATTGCTGGTTTTCTTTAAATAAAATACTAATTTTGATCATTTGTGCCTCTTTGCAACTACTTTCGGTCTACATGTATGGCCATGGCCATATGGCCTTTTAAGTGCAACCAACTTGTGCATGCCAGACAGATTAAGAGAGTGTGAGTCTCTCCAGCAATAAAAACCTGATAGAGATTCTAAATTCTCTACTCTACCCAAAACAAAAAATGCTTTGTCTGTGAATACACTTTTTAATTTTTTTTTTTAAAGGTGTACTAGAATGTAAACTGCTCAGTTATGTTATTTCTTTTACTTTTACACAATTTTCATTTTGGATATAAGCATGTAGTAGAGGATGCTTCCATGACACTGTGTGTTCAGGGCTTGCTAAGAAGACAGTCCAGCAGTAGCTTCTTTTTTTTATGGTCTCTCTCTCTCTCTCCTCAAAAGTTTTCAGGACTTTTAAACCTAAGTACCTGGATAAGAAGTGGAAGAAAGTCTAATATCATTGACTTTTTACCTCCAGGCTCTATGTAATAAAAATATTTTAGTGTCTTGCAATGGTGAATCTGTTAGTTATGTGTTAAGATGAAGCACTGAGATTTTGAGGAATGCTGAAATAAGTTTTACTTGCTTAGCGGGACATTATTACATCTGTATTCAGGAATACAGCATCAACAGGAAACATATAGATCATAGATAAGTATGCAGATAGAAAAACAAGCATAGACTAGCTTTGCACTACAGCGCCATCTAGTGCTCAAAAGACATACACGGTTATTCACAAAAGGGTGAAGAGTTTGGAGAAGGCAAGAGAAGTGAACAACCGAGGACAAAATAGTTTCCAAATCAGCTATTTTGGCCTAGATTGTTAATTTCTCCTGCCTTCTCCAAACTCTTCACCCTTTTGTGAATAGCCTTGATAGTTACAGTTAGCAACACCATCAGTATGCTGTTGCATCGCCAACAGAATCCTGGTGACCACTGTCATTGAGACAGAAAGTAAAGGAAAATCCAACATGTTAGAGCTGCCACCAAAGCAAGGGGGATGGTGAACCATTAAAAAATGTCAAAGGTTTTGATGACAAGTGTCTAGCATATTTTCTGTTACATCTCAGGGTCGTGAAATTAAGGGACATCTCCCCAGTGGGAAAGCAAAAAAATAAACTGTCATCCTCAAAGTTTGACTATAAATGCACTATAAATCCAAATAGTTCCAAAATATTGATGCAGAACCTAGCTGTCTTTTGTAAATTCAGTTCACATTTACTGAAGTACAAAGTAACAAAGTTCAAACATGCATATGTGTAAACAACTGTTTTGGGTGCCTCTGTCCTTTCACAATTTCCCAGTCACTTTCCCAGAGATGGTGAGTAGGCTTCATTAATCCCCAATCTACATTTCCAATTCACCTCCCTGAAGTCTGATTCTGCCCAGCATGCAAAGCTGGTTACCACTGGAATAATATGTTTTCTTTATTTTGGTTCTTTATGCATACCGTAGTTTGGGGCTGGTATTGTTATCGACAGCATCTCTACTATCGCAAGTCACTTACTGGGAAGACGTATGTGTGTGTAAGGTGTCCCAACATAGCTCAAGGAATCACCAAGCAGTTAATCCAATTACAGGTTGACGGTCCTAGAACATGCATTTAAAACAGGTCAGCAGAAGGCCTGGAATTCTGTTTAAGAGCCCATTCACACCGGAGCATTGCACTAATCACGCGTTACTGTACGTTAAGCGTATGCTATCACACAACGCACCTAGCATTTAGCACCGTGTGCTACGTTCGTTGCATTGCCATTCATTTGAATGGCACCCAATGCACATACCAGCAGCCATGCACATGATGTAGTGGGTAAAAAGTAGTGCATGTGCTACTTTTTCCCAATGTGACGCATGGTATTATGGTACCGTGCATGGTGGGGACCGCGCAGCTGTCAGGGGGTGCGTTGGGGTGTCATTCAAACGAATGGCAATACAACACACCTAGCGCATGGTGTGAATGGGCCCTTAATGATTTCTTTTACCAGCTGCGGCTTGCAGATTCTGGACCCTGTATATGTAGACTGTTTTTTGAAAGGCAAGTGTCCTTGTGATACCAAGTAACAAACCCAACTTCATTTTTCCATGGTAGGTTCGACAGGCAAAAAATGATTTTCTGTTACTGGATGTAAGATACTTTCCTGCTATAAGTCCACCAGACAACTATCAAAGCCACACCCGAAAGACCAAAACCATGCCAACTTACAAACAAAGCGTGTATCTGTATTATATCTGAAGCAGGATGCCGATTTGTCACTGGATAATATATAGTATTACAGCAGAGAAAACGTGCAGTAAAAAGCAAGACGGTTCATTGTAATTCATACTTAATTTAAGGTGTAATTTGTAATTATGCAGTTATAATTATTCCTGAAGCTGTGACTGCAATTCTGAAGTGAAAAATGTCTAAAACTTTTTCACATATACTTGACATTTTATCGCTGTTGTCAAGTGCATTTGACTAATGAAATGGTTGAAATCAAGGGAAGAATTCCTGAGAAATTATAGAGAAAGAGGTGCACAAATCAAATAAAACTCATTGAAATGCACTTACTGAAAAATTGTAACCTAATAAATATCACACGTTTCGATTTCAATATTTTTATAAAGTATTTCACATAAAATTACACATGTAAAATCTTTATGTGAAATACTTAATAAACATCACACTTTTCACAGAGGCGTTGTTACTGCCTCCAAGAGACTCAAGTGCACAACCCATTGTCACCCCCTTACACAATCTCCCTTTACAGCCAACACCATCTTGAGCCACATCCATCCTGACTGTCAAATAATTAGTGAGATGAAAAACAGCTTCTACAAATGCAACCCGTATTTGTGTATGTAACAACCCGTTGCCAGGCCTACTTTTTACCATACTTACCATACTTTTTGAACCTGGTAAAGCAATGCATTATCTTTATTGGAACCAACAACAACTCAGTACAACTCTTAGAACAAGTAGAATGTGTATAAGCTACAGTGCAAGTAAATCATGGCTGATTGAGGATGACCAGGTCCACTAGGGCCCACACTAGCCTACAAACACACACCAGCCAGCCCTTCTGGGTAATTCCAGAATAGCTAGATACAAATTCCAGTCCACCTTACTTTGTTGCAGATTGTCTTTCCATGTTACCGATGTCGCTGATTTCAGACAACCATGTAGTATTATGGAACGCGTCCTGAATGGTTGATTTCAATTCGGTTTTCGGAAACCCACATGCAGCAGATAGCAGCTGGGGAAAGACTTGGCCATCAGGTGTAATATAAGCCAGCAAGAGGGTTTGCTTAAGACTGCATCAATTCTAGCCTAGCCTCAGCAGGGTCTGCAGTTACACATCTGCAGAGCCCAGCTCTTAGCAACCCAGGGTACTCTGGCTGGCGTTCCGTCAATCTCCTGGCAACCAGTGACATAATTGGTGACATAATTGGTTTTCAGGAGCTGGGCGGGACGCCAGCACAGCGTGACCCAGGTTGCTAAGAGCTGGGCAGGGAGATGTGTCTTTTTGTCTCTACCTACCTGCTCTTAGCTTCAAACTTTTTGATTAGTCCTTTTATCTGCAGCAATATAATTCTGATTTTGGAGCTACACTGGACAGCATAATGTTTAAGTGCCTGGTGTTTTTGCCATGCAGTTCTGTGTCCTGGGTTTTAGGCCCTCTTGAAGAATTATCTGCATGGAGTTTATATGTTCTCCCTGAGTTCATCTGGGTTTCTCCCAAAACCTTTTGTAAGGTAATTAACTTTCTCCTAAATCTGCTCCTAGTGTGTGAGTGTGTTAGAGGTGTTACAACTGCAAGAAAAACCTGGGGCAGCGTTGTTCTACCTCAAATGTAGCTCCTAGTTCCTCTGAAGGTTCATACTTGAATAACTGTTTAGATGCAGCTTGAGCCCAAACTTTTTTTTAGTTTTGGACTGAGTGAGTAATCTCTCTAATGAGGGCACAGACAATAATAGTACATTTTCTAAGAAGAGTGGGAGCCTCTGATGGCTTTTTATTGCCATTGCCATTTGCGTCCAAGGAAAATCACCACCCTTTCTTTTTTTTTATCCCAGGGTGTAGACCATGAAAGAGGATACAGGCTTTCTGTAACTCATTGCTAGAAGATGTGCTAATATTATAAATCCTACTACTGTATAGTAGAGGTACAGGCACAAATCTTAACTGCAGAACATGTTTTATATGCATGCTTATTAAACTAACTATTATCCAAGAAAGCTAAGAAAAGAGATACAGGTGTACTAATCTATGAGGGTGAGTTCAAAATGATCCGCACTCTTGCTGTAGAATATTGTTTTAATCAACTTTTAGAAAAGACAAATACATATTTATTTTTGACATAACCTCCTTGCTTTTCAGAACACTTTCTCCACCTGTCAACAAGCTTTCGTATTCCCTCATTAAAAAATGTTTTAGGCTGAGCTGTGAGCCACAAATGCACGGCTGTCTTCACTTCTTCATCAGAAGTGAATCTTCTGGGCTGCTTGCAGGGGACCAAACAGGTGGAAGTCCGATGGAGCAATATCAGAACTATAGGGAGGATGCTTCAACACCTCAAAACCAAGTTTTTGCAGAGTGTTGACAGTGTGGGCAAAGGGGTGCGGACGTGCATTGCCATGCAAGATCACAACGCCCTTGGATAGCAGTCCTTTGCGTTTAATCCAAAGTTTAGGCTTCAGCTCTCCAATGAGCATCTCACTGTAACAAGCACTGTCAGACCACAAAAAACGAATCTCTGCCCTCTGCTCTTCTTTTGTGCAAATCACAAATGGGTCATTCATTTATTCTCGCACCGCAGTTACAAATGAACTGATGAAACACGTTCACACCTGCACAGCAGTGACTGGGGAGACAGTAGCCTAAACATAAAGTGCTTATAAGTAGACATGTGCGATTCGTTTCGTTCCGAATCGAAATTCGGACGAATTTTCGGAAATTCGGATGTATCCGAATTCCGAATTACAGACATAACGAATGCAAACGAATCCGAATTTCCATTTCCGAAATTCGGTAGCGTTCGTACGAACGTTCGTTTCGTTTTCTGTTCTTATTCGTTTCTTATTCGTTTCGTTCGTTGGAGCAAAGTGACATTAGAGAAGGAGAAACATATTTTTTTCCCCCTCAAATGTCACTTTTGCTGCAATCGAACGAAACGAATAAGAAACGAATAAGAAACGAATAAGAACAGAAAACGAAACGAACGTTCGTACTAACGCTACCGAATTTCGTCCGAATCCGAATTCCGAATCCGAATTGACTTTCACACCCGAATCCTGAAAAACGAAATAACACAAATCCGAATTTAAAACGAAACTAAACTAAACTAATTTTTTGGCAGTGCACATGTCTACTTATAAGACAGTGCGGCCAACAGAAGGTTTAATAAAACCACTGTACAGATAATTTTCGACTCACCCTTGTATTATTTCTACTGCTTCCTCTGGGAGAAAACACATGTCAAATGCAGATCAATAGCTTCCCATTTACTTCATTAGGAGGGAGAACACAGAGATGACCTCATTGAGGTGTTGCCTGTTTACTGTCCAATCACAGAAGTGACTGCTGTATTGCTTTCACTGCAGTGTAAAATTAATAAATGGCCAGGACCTGGTTGAGTTGTCTGCCAGGGGTATCTGGATTCAAAAGCTGGCTGAATATAAATACACTTTTTTTGTGCTGCAAAAGAGTTGATATATACACTGAGTGGCCAGATTAGTATGACCACCTGACGTCTATAATTATCTATAATTTCACGCCGAAGTTGCTAGAGGGCCAGACCATTATAAATCGGGAAGCAGGTTGTTTACCACGACCGTAGAAGTGATTTTTTTCTGAATATATGGGTAAACAAAGCGATTTAACAGCCTTTGAACGTGGTTGCATCACCTTTCAACATCACGAGGCGGCCCAACGAAGTCATCTCGTGGAGTCATCTCATGGCCCAAAGAAGTACTGATGGGGTGGTCATAATAATCTGGCCACTCAGTGTATGCATTTAGTTGATTGCCTACACGTACACTTTAATGCTAATGGTCACCTGACACACCAGATACAACCAGTGAATAACCATAGAGACATATTAGTTCATTTGTTAAACGAGTGATGTTGCGCACAGCAAACAGATACTTGCTTTTGGGATCTGACTAGTTGCTGCTTACATTGAGTTTCCATTGCATTCTTAATACACTCCAACAACGGAAAGGCTTACAAAGCTTTGCTAATGTTTAGGCCTATTTAAAGAAATTGAGAAGTCTAACAGTTGCCGACCTGCAAACTGAATGCCCTGTGCAGATGTAAGGAAACATGATCTCCCCTCCTAATTCAGTAGGAATAAACTTCAGGTGATCTATAACGCTTTACACTCAAGTTAACGTGTATTTTAACCCTAACAATAAAGCTTAGCGTAAGACAATGGGCAGGGCTGACACCGCTTAGTCTACAAAAATGCTGTGTGTTGTCAGCTCAACACAGGACTTCGCTAAGTGCATTTCTGGCAGATCAACAGCTATTTTTCTGTACTTGCAGTGTCTTTAAGGGGATAAAGCACAGCGAAATGTGCATGTATAATGCAGACACATACTGCTTGTTGTTTTTTCTTTAAATTGTCAGACTCAACTAAGATCTACTAAGTAACGCTAATAATGAGAGCAAACTCTTTTAATGCATAGTAATAATTGGCTATAGACACATTCTATTGTCAGCAAGCACAGTGAGCATCAGCACCCAATTATTTTAGCAACTTCCTGTGACAGTGCCCAAAGGGAAAGAAGTAAACAAAAGACTCTCCAACAGGGTGCATAGGCAGCAGTAAAAATCACTGATTTTCAAGTACAGAAAGGTTAGAACCTCTGGTAGGTATCTATTTCTGTCTGGGTTACCCCTGTTCTCCTTAAAGTGATATTAAACCTACGACTAAGGCTTAGTTTGGGGGCTGAAACATGTAAGCATTTGTTTGTTTGCTGCTTTTATGCCTTTTTGCAAATAAAGTATTGGATTGACGGATCCCCTTGTGAGTGCCGTTTTTTTACCTATTCCCCTAGATAATACCCACCTGTGATGCTGATATGATTGGAAGAACTGAAATCCAAAAAATGAAAGGGGCGGGCCAGAGGCTAGATGATGCTTGATGTCCTCCAGCCATAAAATGAGGTCCGTTGGAGCTTTTTATTGCACACTGTGAGAGGCTTGCAGTGAAATCAGAGTAAGCAATTTCAGTAGAGGAAATAAGCCTGCACAACTGTGCAAGACTGAAGATAAGGCTGGAGTTCAGCTAATGTAGAAAATCCCAGGACCTTACTACTAGTCAGCTATTTACCTCCAATATTTTGATCTCCAAATATTCACTAAAGCTGCATAATTAGATCACCTCAAATCTTCAGCCTGTTTTTTAGCCATTAAGCGTTACTGTCTGAATTGTAGTTCAAGAACAGCTGGGAGGCCTGGATGTCAAGTCTAGAGTACAAATGAATAGATTTAAGAAAAACAGAGCAGCTGACAAGAGGTTAATTATAAAGATATGGACCTATGCTCAGTGCAGTTGGTTAGTTTTGTAACTTTGTGTAGGAGTAATCTGCGCCTTAACACTTAATACCTTTCGCCAGCCAATCGCTTAGACCTAATAAGAAATCACTAGAACTACCCAGGAACATTGGAGAGGCAAGCTTCTACAGGAAACGTTTAATGATAAGTCATTTGGTTAAAGAAACAAAAGGAGGAGGCATCTACTATCACTCCCTGAAGGCTGGAGACAGCATAATGAAATATATGAAGTAGAAAGATAATAAGATAGAACAAAAATCTATTATCAGAACCAGTTTCTTTATCATGGATGAACGCATTTTCATTTTGTGTCTGGGGCATATGGCTTCTAGATAGAATTAGAAAAAAATCTAGAATTCATGTTCAGATGAGGCCCCATGTGCCCTCCCCCAGCCCTTTTTCTGACATTTTATAAGCAGTAGACCAAGGACGGGATGAGAAACACGTGTTTACGGCTTTAGTATTAAAGGGAGACTTGTTTTCCTTGTTCTCCTCTAAAGCCTGTACTAGTTATATTTAATCACTCCATGCAGCAAACTGAATCCATGGTGTATGTTCTTGACTATTGTGTTTTTCTGGCATTCCCATCATTTGCGCCACATTGAGGTTGATTTACTGAAAGTGACATTGAATTCAGGAGTTAAATCTTAAAAATGCATTCAAGTACCTTAACTATTAACAAAAATGTATCATATTTGTGTATCACTCAGCTGTAGAGCCTCAAATGATCTCTGAACTGGTGCTGACACCGTCCTTCCTTCTGGAGGGGGGCTACTTTTGTTCCCCATGGTCCCTGTGTGTGTTGTAAAGTAGCCACCGCTCCAAGCTTACTCCTGTGATGGACTATAAATTCATCATAAATTAGCTAACTAAATGTGAGATTGTAGTCCATCACGGGAGCGAGCTTGGAATGGTGGCTACTTTACAACCCACACAGGGATCATGGGGGACAAATGTATCCATCCTCCAGAAGGAAGGATGACAATGCTGCGATCCAAGGGTGGTTCTGTTGTTCCTCCATAGAGTGGAGCAACCCTATGACAGGAAATTTGTTATTGGCTGGATCACCTGATGAAAATGAAGGAACATGCTTGAACTCTGCTTTTAATTCATTGTTGCATCTTAATGCTGCTGATCTCTGCAGCAGCCACTTCCTGTCTGAATGCATGCCCTTCAGCAATAGCTGCGTGGCATTTCTCAGGGTGGGTTTCCTGATGGGGACCACGATGGACCATGCCTGCCTAGTGTGTGTTGGAATAGCCACTTGAAGTCCCTATCAGAAGTCCATGTGACAGGGTGGCAGAGCAGAAACACAATTGAAACAGAGGGACACCCTATAAGAGGAAGTGTCTAAACAAGGATCTCCATGGCAGAAACTCCAGGTATTACTTTAATATAAGCTGCAGATTTAACTGAATTAAATTACAATTAAAATTGAAATTACATTAATATGATAAAGCTTATATGAGATTTTAGTGATCGGGCTTACATATATTTTAAGCTGATTTCATAAAATAATTGGCTTGACAGCTTGTAAAGTGTCTAGTCACTGTTAGTAATAAAGAATGAGCAACTTTACAGAACATCCCTTTAAATAAAAAGCATACCCACTTACTGACAATACATAAACAATCAAATGTTTTAGTTCAATCAAACTCAGTGCTTGAATTTACTAAGCTTCTTATAAATGCTTCTTTTTGAAAGACTTAACAAAACTCAGTCTTTGTGCTGAACTCCCTTTTCGTCTATTTAAATCCTTAAAGCTTTCAGCAACATCCAACTAAAGTTTGTTATAATTGGGTATGCTTTAGATAATGGTGTATTCCCTGTCCAATAAAATCACAAAAGTGGAAATCCAATCTTTTGAGTATCAGCATCTGTATAATAGATACAAGTAGTGCAATTTAAGAAATATAAAGAACCTTTTTTGTTAGATGGAAACAGTGAATTTGTTTCACGACAACACACTGTGGTGATTGTTCCTTTCAGATTTACAGTGTAATATAAATGATAAATCTAACAAAAAGCTGAATCTCAGTCAGGGCAAACAGTAACTATTGTACACATTAATCTAGCGGCAGAACTGTTCATATTGCATGCAAAGTATCTACACCGGATTGAAGGAGCTAACGGGGGTTATGTGCTAATGTCAGCCTGATTCCATAGAAATCAGTACTGCATTTATGTTGGTTTTTAAAAATCTGAATTTCAAGTGGCCTAATAAGGACAGGTTCCTGATGAATGAGCTGAAATAAATACAGTGGGTTGTGCTGTCGGTCCCCTTCCGACTGGCAGCAGGTTGGAAAATGTTCTGCTGAATGGTGCTTCATTCAGGCATTCGAACTCCAGTTTGGGTAAAAACTAAAAAAAGACCCAGCATCATTTGAAAATACTACAGAACACAAAAATATGATTGGCCCAACCCTCAATTGCTTCTATTCACCTATATTTTTCTCTTTATACTGGCTTTCCAAAACAACACGTGCAATAATTTAGAGCAGGGGTAGGCAAACTCAGGCCCTCCAGCTGTAGTGCAACTACAAATCCCATGAGGCATTGCAAGACTCTGACAGCCAAAGGTATGACTCCCAGAGGCAGGAGCATGATAGGATTTGTAGTTTCGCCACGGCTGGAGGGATGGAGTGTGGAAGTTAAACAGTGTACAGTCTTTGTATAGAGTTTTATACAACAGACCAAAAGAAAGGAACACTGAGGAAGACAGAGGATTTGGTTCCACAGAGGGCAGTCTCTTCAAATAAGGGACAGCTCCAAGCTATGTCCGAAAACTATCTGAATTGAGTTTGTTTGTTCTCCCCATGTTTGCTTTCCTTTAGGTGATATGTTTCCTGCCTACAATTCAAAAAAACATACTTAGTAGATTAGATAACTGATAATTTCTAATCCACCTGACTAATCATGCTACCCATCCTTCCATGTTCCCCAGATATCATGTGCCACCACTGTTTCTTGTATAGGGGTCCCATCGCACTCCTGACTGATATATAACCCAGTGTTTCTTGGCTGGGTAATGCAGTGACTGCAGATGCTGCCGCAGGTAACAGAGCAAAGAAGAGAAGTTACCAGAACACCAATTTCCACCTTATCATCCCATCTTTATTGATGTTGGATAATCATGAAAAGCCATGTCTCGGAACCGCATGAGTTACCTTCATCAGGCAAACCCAGTAAGTCCTTTTTTTTATGCCTGAAGAAGGAATGAAGGAATCCCATGCAGTTGCAAAACGTTACTTTTTGGTGTGATGCCATGATTAGCCAATGAAAATAAAGACAGAATGATAAGTTGGTGTGCTGGTGACTTCTCTTCTTTCCTCCATCTCTGTTTCTGTCATATACCCCCACAGATATCCACCAAAAGTGTGAGAATTGCTCATGTTGAGCTAAGCAAAGCACTACTATACGTGTCCTACCTTATCTCCAAGTAGATTTACTGCTATTAGGGGAGATCCCTGCAATGTATAACTATTTGGGCCCTGAGCATTGAAGGTTGTCCTCCAACAAGACAAATTCTGCACACAATTAAAGGAAAGAACATGTTTATTTAAATATGTAGAATGGTATGAGAAGATGACATCCTATCAGATAATATAATCTGCAAAGACATACAATCTGCTTTTAGCCTCTGCAAGCAAACGGCAAGCCAATTTATTTTTACACACAATGACATTTGCTGTGATAGGATTTACTACATTTGCATAAAACATATCAAAATGTAACTGTATGAAGCAATTAGAGGTCTGCAAAGGAAGCTGCATGTGCATCTTTCTTTTCTAGATATGTTTGCCCATTTGTGAACACAATTTTACAACTCTACAGCTATTCGCGGACATTTTACATTGTGTAGATACCAATAGGATGCTGAATGTAATATCTACATGCTTGGATTAAATTCCATTTCAAAAGACCATACATCATATTCTCTGTTAATAAACCTAAATGAAACATGAAAAATAAGTGCTTTATATACACACTGGTGAAAAAATGGAATGGGCATTGTTTACATGGATTTCTAGTCTCTGCACATGAGGTCAGCATTGGAATCTTCTCATTCTTCTTCTGACATGTCCCAACTGTGCCATTCATAACAGCACTTTTATTGATGGAAATAATCAATCTGACACTCAGGGGTTATTGAGGGGGGCAATTATGCTGTCATGTGGTTATTATAGGGTTGATTTACTGAAGGGAAATGTGCTGTTCACTTTGCAAGGGAATTTGCCCATAGCTCAGTGAATGAGATGAGGCTTTGCTGACTTCCATCACCCAACTACGTGCAAGCAAAAATACTTTTTTTTTTCTTGCACATGATTAGGCATTCTTTGAAAATTTAAAAAGTTACATTTTACCACATTCACCAACCTATAGGAAACTTCCCTTGCAAAGTGCAAATTCCATTGCAAAGCAAACAGCCTATTTGTCTTTAGTAAATCAACCTCAATGTGTTCAGAATTGATGACCTTACTTACTGTTGTACTATCTATGTAGGACTGAACCCAATGACATTATCAATGATGACTGGAATGCAGTGGCAATGATGATATGCCTGTGGCAATACAGGTTGAAGTATCTGTGGCAGGGACAGGAACAACTACTGATGAATAAACTTTTGTATTGCCTCATGCCTAAAGCTGAAGTGGAATCTGCACATATTTTACTTTCTATGGTTTCTCACTCTCCTCAACCTCAACATGCTAAAATAAATTCAAGTTTGGGCCTCTGTGACTGAAAGATCTAAAATCCAATCAAAGTAAGAAACGCCCCACTGACAGTCAGGCTGGGGAGGAAAGAGCTGGATGATGCTGAACATCATCCATCCTGGAAATGAAGTTATATCTAACTTGCGGCTGGTTCTAATGCACCCTGTGAGAAGATTTCAGCGTTTATGTGGTACTGGGTCAAATGTAGAACATGATGACTCATCAGGACCTTAGACCATTGGAGCAGAGGGGGTGCATTGCAATACAGGTGAGCAATAATAAGTTTCCTTCACAGTCATCATTCCATCATCAGCATTCATTTTAGATTGTGACAGGGTCATTTTAAGCCATTTTTTTTCATAACAATTTTAACCCCTGATTCAGAAAACATAATTTTGAGCATTAAATTTACTTTGATCATCTTACCTGCCAGGAGCAGGTGAAAGATAGCGAATGCATGATCTAGCAGTGCTCCTATCAAATTACAGAAGCACTGCTGGGCATAATTATCTGTAATAAGCACATAAAAATAACAAAATGTATTTTAAAAATAAATTAAAATGAATACAACTTTAATCTGAGCAGGGTATTCTGGCAAGAATTTTAGCGATTTAATATGTTTTTGCATTTTTGTTTAAAAAAAGCTTTAAAGTAAATACTTGGATTTTTTAGTTCTTATATCTAAACAATATTCTGTCTATATTCCCATTTCCCTTCTGGGGTATTCAAGCACATTCTCCCTCTTCTCAGTTTGAGAATATTTTTATTTATAACTCTAGGGGTTTCCTGTGACATCTGCAAGGCCTACCACCATATAAAATATAACACCTATGGGTCTATTCACTAAGCTGCCGTAGGCAGCCGAGTGAATGACCGACCTGAAGCGAAGTGAGCCGAACGCTGTTCGGCTATTCACTTCAGGCTGGTACGGCTGATTTCAGCCGTATATTGGCTGAAATCAGCCGTACATCGGGTGGCTTTGCGTGGCTTCGGGTTGGCCGAACATGCCGACCCGAAGTGCAGAAGGAGTTCGACTCCAACATCTGGATAGGCTAAGCCGAACCTCCGGCAGGCTACTCACTGCTGTTCGGTCTATTCTTATAGATGCGTCCTGGGTCCGAAGCTAGCTGAAGGATCAGCCGAAGCTACGGCTAGATCCTTCGGCTGCTTTGTGAATAGACCCCCTAGTATGATGAATGTAAGAGTTTAATAGAATGCATATTTGAAAAAAAAATAAAAAACATATTACTTTTCTTCAAACTGCTGCTGCACAAGTACTCTAGTCCATCTTTTTAAATTCTTAATTTAATATCACAAGTACACACATTTATGCATGCAGCACTGTGTTGATCAATACATGGTGTTATTCAACAGAAAATAGCACGTCAGTCCATTACTGAAAATCGTTTTCACGACCCTAGCCTATTTGATGGTCTATAGTCCCTTTAGCACTAGGACAACACAGGACATACCACTTCTTAGCAGATACAGTTGACAACTCCTGCGTTATTATTGGGTGCTTTGCATTTTTGAAAGATCCCCTTCAATTAGGTTAAGGCCCATTCACCCCAAAATCAGACCGAAAATGTAAGTCAACGGAGGTCCGCTGACTTGGAATTTGAACATCCGTTGACTTCCGTTGTTAGATAGTTACATAGTTAGTCAGGTTGAAAAAAGACACATATACATCGAGATCAATCCTATAGAGATATGGAAAAAAAAAAAGAAAAGCCTAAGCATAACGCTATGCCCCAAATTACCCACTTTTGATCCAGAGGAAGGCAAAAAACCCTATAAAGCATGGTTCAATTTGCTCCAACAGGGGAAAAAAATTCCTTCCTGATCCCATAAGGCAATCGGATATTCCCTGGATCAACAATCTCTGATGCTTAATATACCTAAAATGACTCAATATCAAGTAATATTCTGTGCATTTAGGAATGCATTGAGATTTTTAAAAAAAACAATTAACTGAGGTAGCTAGAACTAGCTCCTGGGGGAGTCTATTCCACATTTTCACAGCTCTAACGGTGAAGAATCCTTTCCGTATGCAAAGGTTAAACCTCTTTTCCTCCAGACGCAAAGAGTGCCCCCTTGTCCTTTGCAGTGACTTTAAAGTGAATAATTTGGCACAAAGCTCACTATATGGACCATTTATGTTTTTATACGTGGTGATAATGTCCCCCCTTAATCGCCTCTTCTCCAGAGAGAACAAATTCAGGTCAGATAATCTTTCCTCATAGCTGAGCTCCTCCATGGCTCGTATGAGTTTAGTCGCCCTGCGCTGCATTTTCTCCAGTTCCACAATTATATATATATATATTTTACTTCTGTTCCATTATGTTGTGTTGACATCCATTTTTGACATGTTACGTTGCACTGAAAGAGCATGCTCTACTTTTTCTCCATCGCACTGCAACAGTAGGCAACAGATCACAGCGTTGTAAACTGGTTCCATTCACACCCATACATTCTTTGGGTACATTCTGTTGGCATCCATTGACATCCTTTGAAAAACGGATGCTAACAGATTCAGTGTGAATGGGGCCTGTGTCTATCAAAAATGCAGAAACAGGACCTCTTTTGAAGCAGGTATAGGTATTGCATTGGTATAAACTGGTCCTATTGAAGACCATAGAGTTTCTTTTCACATCCATGCCATTAAAACAAAATGGATGACCACACATCCAGTATAAGCAAGCCTTTGCTTTATTACAAGGTATTTGGGCAAAAACAGGCATGTTGGCTCTGCTATGTGACAACCCAATATTTAATTTGGACTAACTAATTAGCAGTTTAATTTATATAAACCTCACATGAATTCTAAGAGTGTGGCATATAATTCACTGTCAGCTGTCAAACATAAATAGCAGCATTCCTTGGCTTAATTCTCAGCAGGGAACACAATGGCATTACAAAAACAAACTATGTAAAGAGAAAACAATTTTCATCAGAATACCTGTCATGTGCAGCACTGAGCAAGATTAAACCTTTATCATTATTATGGCACAGGCTAGCTCTGCAGCGCAGTAAATGCAGATTAAGGGACCCATTAATTAACTTCCCTGCAGACTAACAGTCAGTAATTTATGTTAATTGCTATATGTAGTCGGTAGTGGGTATGCGTCTGTTAAAGGATGTAAGCCTCATTTATCTTCATCTGCTTGGTGTATCTTCTAATATATGTTATGGGCAGGAAGGAAGAGGCCTAGTAGTTGCTATGGCAACCTCAAGACTTAAAAAAGACAATGGTGATGAAAGATATTCTTCTTCAGTTATAACTTGTCACCTTTCCTCACATACACACCACCCATCATGTTAATAGAGTACATCTATTGTTTTATGTTCATTTTCTTGACAACTTGTCACTTAGTTCATCTTCTGCTCTTATAATTACAGTGGAAATGTAAATATTCCCTAAAACCTTACCATTGCTTTAGCTGAAAAGTTGTTTAAATTTATATTCAACTTCATATAATTTTTTTACTGTTTGATAAAATACAAACAGTATGTAATATTTAAAACATAATATTATTCATATTGGTATGGTTAGACATGAATTCAATTGTATATAATAAAGACTTGAAACTCTGTATTTGAGTTGTGGGAGCTTGTGTTAAAGTATAAATGTATCCATATGCTCTCATGGTAAGGGCCCTCCTAACCATCTTGTCTTGAATTTTATTGTAACTGTAATGTCTTCCTTATATTGTAGAGTGCTGTACAATCTGTTGGCACTATACAAATCCTGAATAATAATAATGATAATAATAATATGCATTAGGTTCCTGTCAATGGAAGTCTACAAGTGCGTTCGTATGGACAACAATTAGCTATCTGAGGGATGCAAATGACTGCAAAACACATCCCCATTGACTTTCAGATGTTTATTTAGTTAGGTTGGAGAATTTTGGCTGAAACTCTTTACACTCACTGAAATTTACTGTTTCAGAGTCCAATGGAATATGTTTTCCAACCTTTGGGAACCCAGTCTGGTACCTCCATCCCGTATAATTCCCCTAAAACTATGTTGGGAATCTAATAATGGGAAAGTGCTTACAACACAAAAACTGACTGTCTATAGAACAGGCTTTGCTTGAGCTTTTATGAACACTAAGGTTAATCTAAATTTTACCCATACCACACAAATACCAGGTTCACCTTAGAGGAGATGCTTTAACTGCTTGCCGTCTGGCCGTTGAAACAGAGAACTCTTAATGACAGGTGGCCGTTTTTAAACACCCTTTCCCACTTCCTGGGAGCCATAAGCATTGTTTACAGCTGGTGACAGCTGTTACATACAAGCGATCAGGCGGGTATAGAGCGCTTGTATTGTGTGGTGGAGTGTACGGACCCTCCCCCTCCCCGCCACCACTGTTGGCTGTCCCGGGCTCTACTTTCATTCATGCTCTATTTGTTCCAAAACATTATATACAAAATTCATGTTGGTACAGCGTTGCATGATGGAATAAATGCCATTCAAAGTACTGCAGCGCTGAATAGTAAAAAAAAAATTCTAGGCAGGAAGGGGGTTTAACACCCCGGTCTTCAAGTGGTTACGTAGCTGATGCTTACCTTCCCTGTGCTTACCCAAATTTGTCAGGCCACTTGAGAAACACCTGATACTTTTGAATGTAGGTCAACAAATGATGCTCTCCCTGCTTTCCCAAAATTTAGCACTCTGTGCCTCAGTGTAAGTCTTGCAATGCTGAGCATAAAAGATAAACTGTGATACCATGACAAAGAACAGGATTTGAGAAGTCATCCATATTCTCCAAAGTTGCAACTTTTAGCCAAATACCTCTTTGGTACTTGTGACTATGGCTATTAACTATTCATTGATCGTCACAATATATAGCTTCAACCATGATGCCCAGTGTGAAGGGCTTCAAGTAGGATAATACCCCCATTCAGTCTGGGCCATTGACATAGGACTAGAACACCACAGTGTTAATGTCTGCAGTATAGTGTTTGATGAGTTGTGTTTGCCTTTTCTATCTTACAGATAGGTCCATTGCTTAGCTATATCCATATGCAAACATGGCTTTATTCTGCCTTTAGACCCTCCACTAGAAACCAGCAATATGATGTAAAGATTAAGTCTAAGAAAAGTAATTTTTGCCTCTTTCCTGGTGTAAAAGTTTTAATATTTGTTAGAAGGTGATGTTGTAACATGGCACTCTCCCCCAAATCAGCAAGCTGCCTCCAGCCCTTTTGATAAATATGCTATTATCACAGGTGAATGGAGGTTAGATTGCATAGGGCTTCGGTGACACTCATGTAACAACTGGTGTTCTCAGAAGCTAGTTATCCCTAACTCTTCCTCAGCCTTTATGTTCTAGTGCTGCCACTGTAGCAGGCAAACTAATTGGAGGAACCCAGAACCAGAATATACCTCACACAAAATTTGGAATACACAAATCTGATATTTACTTTTTCTACCATTCTCCGTCACAATATTTTTTTTCCAACAAAATTATAGGTGTGTTTTAAGCTCTATGAATTCTCAGGAAACACAGCAAGAGTAAATCACTACTTGGCTGACCAGCGATCCATTTGCTTATGTACGGTGACTCCAAAAGTAAACAATGCTGCTGTTTTTATTCAACTCTTCTAGCTTTTACAGGCTACCCACTATTATTTCCACAACATAATTGCCACGGCAGAAAACATAGATGGAGACAAAAGAACAAAAGACTGTACATCCAGTAACATGAAATGAAATCCTTCCACATAATATAGGTCTGCACTGTTTAATTACACACGCCTTTAGAAAGTCTGAAAGGATTTATACTTGTAGAAAAGGAAGGTAGTCAAAACATTGCTTTACCAAATGAAAATGACTGCATTGTTCGGTTTTTGTTGCCATGGATATTAGAAAGCATAGTAAGGATTGGGATGTTGTATATACAGAGTGACACTTGAATAGATAACAGTTCCAGTTGTGCAATTAGGTCATTCCATTTCAAAGGAGTTAGAAACAGGGTGGCACAGTGTCGTAGTGGTTAGTACGTCTGCCTCCCAGTCAGGACACTATCTGCAAAGGAGTTTGCATGCTCTCCCTGTGCTTGTGTGGGTTTCCTCCAGGTACTCTGATTTCCTCCCACACTGCTGTTGACAGAGCATGGCTCCTGTCTAAAACTATTTGAGGGCGGGGACTGATGTGAATGTGCAGCTATGTAAAGTGCTGTGTAAATTGTTAATGCCATATAAATACCAATAATAAATGTTGTATTCTATCAGAGACCTTTTATACATATGCACTGAAGGTTTGGTTGCTGCACTTAAAACTGCACCTAAAGTCTTGTAGTGGTACAGCATTCACCAGGAGTTTTCCTATAGCACATTCATCAGAAATCCTAGAACTGCTAGAATACACACGTCCAAAGTACATATATTTTATCTAATTATTAAAGCGGAACTCCAGGATTTTGAAAAGTTGACCCTTGCAGTGGGGCTGCCCACTCTTTTTGTCTAAGGAGCGAAAATAAAGAAGTAATACCCAATCCTCAGTCCCGCCTGGCTGCTAGATGAGTCTCCGAAGCCTCTTCTTCTCTGGGCTCCAGCTGTCTAAGCCACAGTGATGTCATCATGTCTAATGCAGGTCTATTAAATGTGACAATGCTGAGGGACATACCACAGCTTTGCTCCTAGATAGAAACAAGCAGTTATTCCTTGCAGTGCAGGGGTAGCCCAACTGCAGGGGTTAACTTCTCTAAAGCCCAAATGAACTTTCAATTTAAGTCAACTACATGTATCCCAGGTACATCTAAACAAAAGGTGTGTAAACTCTTAAAGTCTGTTTTCATTAGGAAGTAGCCACAGTTGAGTAAAAAAAAGCCCATCCCCTGCCAACATCCTGTAGAGAAAGGTATTTTGTCTAAGTGTGGAAGCAGTAGTTTTTATCCATAGGTCCAACTTGCGCCCTATGGAGTCTTAAATCAGCAGAGGGGCATGTCAGATCAATGCAGAGAGACCACTGCTTCCATATAGAAAGTAAGGGTCTTTCTCTACAGCATGTTGGCAGGGGAGAGGTTTTTCTACTCAGGCTGTGGCTGCTTTTTAAAGAAAATAAGCTGAAAGCCTTTGCACACCTTTTTGTATTGATCCACCTGGGATATATTAAGCTGATTTAAACTGAAAGTTCTTTTGGACTTTCAAGCACAAAGATGCACAGGAAATTCCCTATCCCTGGATCTGACAGGTATTTTAACTCTTCCCAAGCACCAAAAATGGTCTGCACCACATTGTAAACACTCTTAAAGCCTAACTCCAACCAAATGTATTTGATTTGCTTCAGCTTTGGATTGCGTGGAGAAGAGTTACAATTTCTGTTTAATTTGTGTCTATGGCTCCATTGGTGATATTTTTCATCACTTCCTTTTCCTGTGAAATGTTAATCCACAAAAATGTAAAAAAAAGAAAACTTATAAAGCAATCTTTAAGGCCCCATTCAGACATTTCCACTGCATTGATGTGTAATACTGCACGCGCATTAATGTGCTGTGTTTTTCACCTTTGAGAGCATTGTGGCAAGGTAGCCCATTCATCTGAATAGAGCCTAAGGACCTATTTACAGAAAAACATGCATATGCGGCAGCACACACATTTTGGTGCATTGACATGTGTTGCAGCACACTGCATTAGGCAGACTATTACAAATGAATGCGCTGCAACGCACCTTGATGCAAGAAACAAATAGGTGCTATTTTTATTTGATTACAGTGCTGAGCAATGCAGTTCCATTGGGGTGCTATTGGGGTGCTATTTACAGTAATGGCACCACACCAATACACGTAACATATATAAATGGACCATAAAGGAAATTTGAGAGAAACATGCAAGCAATTATGGAGACTTGTCATTATAAAAATGCCAGTTGTCTGGCTGTCACAATGATCCAATGGCTTTAAACAGTCTGTGGCGCTGCATGTCAGGAGTCCTGATTTTACTGGCTGGCTAGTGTCTTAATTTTAAACTAGAGACAGTTAGGCAACTAGCAATTTCACAAGGAGGCCAGCTATGGCAGCCTAGAGATTTCTCTCTAGGCTACAGGTTAAATTATCTTCCCAAATAAAAAAAGACTTCATGATTTGATTTCATACACGACATCGCAAATAATTTGCTGTGTATGTCATTAAACAAGCTGATAAAACCTGCATCCAAACCATTTTAAAAATAATCCTTTTGTAAACTTAATTTTGCCACCACTAGCATGCATCATAAAGTTAACACAGCATTAGGGATGGTACACCTACATTCACCTGAGTTTGTGAACCTGCATACAATGGGTCACCTTTGTTAATGCTGTCCTGGAGAGCTTTAAAAGTTCTTGGGAGGGTGTTGGGAGGCTGCAGAAATGAGACTGTATCCTCCTGCCAGTCAACTGATATACTGCAACCTCGCTGCCTAAAATAGAGGGGTACAACTAGAAACCACGTGGGCCCATGGCAAAATTTCGATGTTACCCCCATTAGTAGCAGGTGGTCTATTATCCAACCTGTTATCCACCCCAGTCTAAAATGCAAGGGATGGAGGGTTCCCCCTTCACAATGATGGTCTCCCTTTAAATATGAAGCCCCCCTTCACATCAGGCACACTGGTTGAGAAAGGCTGCCCTAGAGAATAATAAAGTGAGAGGGTCAGCATATCAACTGAAATTTTTTAAAGGAGTTCAGCAATGGCAGCCCCAAAATTTCTTTCACCTCAGGTTTTCTTTTTCACAACAGAAAGTCATTACCTCTATTTTATTATATGCTTTAAGGTGCCCATACACCTTGCGATTATCGCACGATAATCGCGGGAAATCCCGCATTTGTACGATAATCGCAAGGTGTATGGAAGGCATGCGACTTCTGCTACTGTAAGGTCGCACAACTTTTGTCTAACGAGCATGTTTGAAAACCGGCCGAGAATCGTCCGATTGTCGGCGGGTTTGTTGCATGCTCGTAAGAGTATGGTTGTAAGATCTATGGCCAGCTTTACAGGGGGGGGATCAGGTAGGAGTAGAGAGTTAAAGTACTATATAAAACATTAAAAACACACTTTCTGGTCTTTGTTGGAAATCAGTCTTTGAGCAGCTTGCATAAAAGTAGTGAGTTCAGCGAGCTTTTGCAAAGCATTTGTAAAGCTTTCAGCAAACTTTGAGCAGCTTTGTTGAAGCTTTTAAAGAAACTTTAATTCCAACTTATGTTGCGATGTGATGCAAAGGTCTTAATGGGAGTGCTGACTGTCACTTGAAGCAAGCTTTATTGAGTGTTGAAGCCTACTAGTAGTTTCTGAAAGACAGTCCTAAAGCACAATTTAGCTTCAGGTCCTGACACCCTTTAGAAAACGTTCCATGTATGTTTTCATGTGCATTGACAAGTGTTACAGTGCATCGCGCATGCTTTTTGGGGGGCATCCCATTAATTTCTAATGGACCCCCTATACATGTCAATGCGGAAACAACATGCCTGACCCTTCAATTCACCATAACACATAACGGGGGCATCCCATTAATTTCTAATGGACCCCCTACACATGTCAATGCCGAAACACCACACCTGACCGTTCAATTCACCATAACACATAGACTTGACTACATTTGCATTGTGATGCTCTGTATTGCCTAAACAAAGTCATGTATGTGTTTGGTCTGTGAACACCCATTGAGGGCCCACAGAAAACCAAAAACAATGGGTCAATGCGAATGTTAATGCTCAGTGAATAGTGTTAATGTGCCAATTAAATTTATTATTTTTATCTCTTGAAATTAAAATAACTTAAATTGACACTACACTCAAGAGATGTTAAAAATGCATTCAAGTACCCTAACTATTAACAAAAATGTGTCTTATGTGTGTAACACTCAGCTGTAGACCCTCAAATAATCTCTGAATTGGTGTTGGCACTGTCCTTCCTTCTGGAGTGTGATTACTTTTGTTCCCCATGGTCCATGTGTGTGTTGTAAAGTAGCCACCACTCCGAGCTCACTCCTGTGACAGTCTAAAATCTTATGTTTAGCTGACTAATTTGTATTGAGATTGTAGTCCATCACGGGAGCGAGCCTGGAGCGGTGGCTACTTTGCACAAATGAGATACATTTTTGTTAATAGTTAAGTTACTTGAATGCATTTCTAAGATTTAACTCCTGAGTTTTGTGTCAATTTAAAATAATGGAACATGAAAACGTGTGCTGTGCATATGTGATGAGTATATGTTCTTGGCACCAAATATTTCTAGTAGAATAAAAAATGTGAGCCCCCCCAGATTATTTAGCTGTTTATTTATTGTAATGACTTCTGTAAAGACTGTGCTGCTGGATCCCGATGAATAGATGGCCTTTTATAAGCATTATTTCACCCCATGTATTCCGCTGGCACATTCCGGTAGCCAAACAGGTTACATTAAGCTACTTTTCTCCAGAACTGATTTAGCCTCCTTTTTACAGCTCACTGGAGTAAACCTTCATGAAAAGTCAGTTTATTTTATGTACATACCTTTTAGCAGTTCAGAAAATGTACGGCTATCAGCAAAGGAAACAGTCCCTCTCCCCAAGAAGTAGTGAATCTAGAACACAAATAACAGGTGGCCATTTATTATTTTTGCTGCTACAAGTATTTGCATAATTCCTAACCTAAGCAGTTACGTTTAGCCGAAAATGGGCAGTTGTAAAATTAATGGACATAGATGAGCTACATTACAAAAGAAATATGCAAGCTGGTATTCTGGCATGGATTTCTAAGGCCCTAAACACATGGGCATTGTTTAATCCTAGCTTGTAAGAATCTAATGGTTAAACGGCATAATGTTCATCAAGAATTTACCAAGCATTTAAGCAGCTTTAAGCAGTAATCTCGAGACCTTTAGAGCCCATTTACGCTATCATGTTGCAGTGACGTGCAGCAATGTACGTTACATGTGTTTGCGGGATACAGTGCCATTCATTTTGAATAGCACCCCAACCCACCTTGCCAACAGGTGTTTGTTGGTGAAAGTGCTGCAATTTTTGGGCCACTTTGATGCATTAGCAGCCAATTCAAATGAATATGCTTCTTTATGTGCATCTAAAGTAACCCTAAACTCAGTAGTTAAATCTTAAATGCATTCAAGTTACCTAATTATTAACAAAAATCTAATTTATTTGTATTTGTGTATCACTCAGCTGTAGATCATCAAATAATCTCTAAATTTGTGTTGACACCATTCTTCCTTCTGGAGGGTAGGATACTTTTGTTCCCAATGGTCCCTGTCTGTGCTGTAAAGTAGCCACCACTCCAAGCTCACTCCCGTGATGGACTACAATCTCATGTTTAGTTTATTAATTTGTATTGAGATTATAGTCCATCCCGGGAGTGAGCTTGGAGTGGTGGCTACTTTACAACACACACCCACAGGGACCATTGGGAACAAAATCAGTCACCCTCCAGGAGGAAGGACAGTGTCAGCACCAATTCAGAGATGATTTGAGGATCTACAGCTGAGTAATACACAAATAAGCTACAATTTCATTAATAGTTAAGGTACTTGAATGCATTTTTAAGATTTAATACCTGAGTTTAGTGTCACTTTAATGCTGGTTTTTGCCTACCCCTGCTCCACAGTACTCCGTTTCGCTCCTTCCTCCCCCAGCAGCTACATAAAGGGTTACATAGGGAGGTGTGGAGGAGCTGTGCTAGTCCCAGAGAGGAGAAGGCTATTACATGCAAGGAGCATGGGGCTGTGCTAGGAAATTGACTTTTCTTGAAGAAGTCAAATTTGTTAGCAAGTTCAAATGCATGTTGCAAATTAGTACACAATAATTTAAGGAAATTAAAAATGCAGGAAGTAAAATAAAGAATTATTAGATTTTTCTGTGCTTTTTATTGCAATTGTTTAACTTGGTTACAGGGTCACATGAGCAATAGCTCGCTAATACCTGTTTGGTAAATACACCCTGAATCTTTCACTCTTCAACCTAGCACTGTGTGACTTAAACTTAATTGAAGCACAGTGTAGCATATCCTGTCCCTATGACCATTTACAGAGTCATAATACTCTATTTGGGTAAGGACCAGGTAAACGTAGAAAATGCTCTGTGCAAAATAAGTGGTTCCATTGGGCAATAAAAACTTGGTGCCCATAGGCACCAATAATGGAAAACTATTACTGGTGGTAGTATTATATTTTACCATCGCAACTATCAGTGCATTTTAACAGTTAGACTCCATCTGGACAATAAGTATATACAGAAAAGATGCCGTAAAGTAAGAATGCTTTCAGAAATAAAAGTGTTAATAGTTTATTTTTTATCTATTACCAAAATGGAAAGTAAATGAACAGAAGAGAAATCTAAATCAAATCAATATTTGGTGTGACCACCCTTTGCCTTTAAAACAGCATCAATTCTTCTAGGTACACTTGCACACGGTTTTTGAAGGAACTCAGCAGGTAGGTTGTTCCAAACATCTTGGAGAGCTAAGCACAGATCTTCTGTGGATGTAGGGTGCCTCAAATCCTTCTGTCTCTTCATGTAATCTCAGACAGACTCGATGATGTGATCAGGGCACTGTGGGGGCAAACCATCACTTCCAGGTTTCTTATTCTTCTTTACGTGGAAGATAGTTCTTAATGACATTGGTTGTATGTTTGGGGACGTTGTCCTGTTGCAGAATAAATTTGGTGCCAATCACATGCCTCCCTGATGGTATGGCATGATGAATAAGTATCTGTTTATCTGTTTGTATTTCTCAGTATTGAGGACACCATTGATCCTGACCAAATCACCAACTCCATTGGCAGAAATGCAGCCCCAGACTTGCAAAGAACCTCCACCATGCTTCACTGTTGCTGCAGACACTCATTACTGTACCATTTTCCAGCCCTTCAGCAAAAATACTGCCTCCTGCTACAGTCAAATATTTCAAATTTTGACTCATCAGTCCAGAGCACCTGCTGCCTTTTGTACTGTACTCTATATTCTTTATCCATTCTTTGTTTCTATGTTTTCTACTTTGAAGACTGAAATCAATTCCCATTTTAAATTCTGCACTTATTTATCTAAGTGTCTGCCCTGACTCACATGTCACCTGTAAGGAAATATTGTATTGTGTAAAGACTTCTTCCACCTCTTTCCAATGCACTAAATACAACGCTATCAATGATAAAGATTGGAGAGCCTGCAGACAGCATTTTACTTCAATCACTAATGCTCTGCCCCTTCTCTGATCTAAGTTGTCAAATGTAGTAGTGTGGTGTTGGGAACATAAGATAGAGCAGGCTGTATTGTTCAACTGCAATATAGTTGACATAGAGGTCTTCGGGAGTGCAAGACCTTGCAGTACTGTTTGGATCACCAAACTGGTGGTACATAAATAATTATCCTTTGCCAGGTGAAATGGTACACGTACAGCATGTGTTCGGTGGTTCTCCTGCAATTCAGCATTAAAGAACTTCATTTATAACATTTTTATCTAGTTTACCTAGTCCTACCAACCAGAGGATACTCTCCCAAATATTTCCACATGTATGACAAGGTCAGAGTTTACTTTTGACCTCCAACATAAGATGATCCAGCGGTCATCATTTCCGTGTGGAGCTCAAGGCTAGAGCTACCCCGACAACTAATAATAGCTCATTATTCTTACCAAAACTGCAAGTAGTGTTAACTGATTGTTGAACAAAAATGTTATATATGGCAGCTTACCGATCCTTTAAAGTGGTGGCTGCATTAGTTTTTTGGATTTGCCATTTTCCCTTTCTTTCCACCTGGAGATCTAACCAGTAACACACTTCCTGTCCTAGAGTGGCTCCACTGTATTCAGAAGCAACAGAACCACCCTTGGAAGCAGCATTGCCATCCTTTGGAGAGAGTTGTGTTAGATGCAATATCAGATTTACATGGACTTGACTAGTACATTCAATCCGAACTTCAGCTAAAACCTTTTAAAGTAGTATCAAACCTTAGCCAGAAAAAGCATTTTCCCTTCAGCAGCACATTACTATTAATTATCACCAGGTCCTTTAACCTTATTTTGCCCAAAGACTGAAACTTATTGGTCCCAGTATCTTTGCAGCACTACCCCGAAATTCTGGCCAGGGAGCATGCACTGCTCAAATCAAGCCACAGTCTGTTGTTCCACTGCATTGTCACTACATGTCCCATGATTTCCAATACTGCTGACCCCTTTGTTGCGTGCATGCCTGTAACAATTTACCATGTGCTGGTTGCTTTGTGGTGACGGGCGTGTCAGGACACAGTCCTGCCCTGAAACACACACGTGAGGGTGGCCCCAGGGGAGCCCCTGCAAGGCAATGGTGCTACCTTCTAGGAGGAACTCGATGTGATCTGGATTTTGTCCACAGATTTTCCTGCTAATTGCCATGCCTCAAGTAGGAAAATACTTGAGGCATGGCAATTAATATATGTTTTAACAAGGAAGGTTTAATATCATTTTAAGCAGTTACAGCAGTTTTTTTTTATTTTTGGGATAAATATTTTACATAAATGAATAAAGGCTGATCATTGTAAGTATACCTGCCAGTATGAAATAGTTTGTCTTGACACTATATACCAACTTTGCTAGACAACTTGGCTTGCTAAAGGAAGTTGAAAAATAAAAGACTTACTGGGCGGATTACCAGGTGCCTTTTGACCGGTAGGTCTGTGTCACCACTCCTAAACCCAAATGCAGGCTGTCGTGTGGATCCTCCAGCATTACTAGTCACTAATTCAGAATGCATATGCATGTCATCAGTTCAGATGGTTGCATAGTTGCACTAGATCAGTAACTAACTAATCAAACAAACATACTCAACATAATCACTATGACAGCCAAGCAACTAATATTTTCACCAGGGGTCAAGGATGGTAGCAGTATTTGTAGAACAGGTTCTCTTTTAATATTCAGAGCAGTTTTTGGCAGCCAGTTATTTATGCACTCACCAGTAGAAAAGCTTTGGTAATGGAGCACACAATGTGGCAGTATAATATCTGTTTAGTTAAACTCACGTAATATATGTCTGTGTTAAATTGAGTGAATGCAAATGAGCTCCACTGCAGTAAAGTATGTGAATGTACTAATTTGTCAGACCCATGCCAATCTCTCACTGCTGCATCCCATGGTACGCAAAACTGGCAAATATCAGCATGCTGTCTAAAAATAGAGTTAATCTGTATTCAGAAATGTCATGTCTGCTCTAACAATCAATGCCACTGAAGTGCTGCTGTGAGCTAATATCCTAATCAAGGCAATTATGATGAATTTGCTTACTGGCTTTACTTGGACCCTTACAATTAGTCTATAATGCATTCTCACAAGCAAAATAAATACATGCTTTCTTATGAGTATTTTCAACAAAAGTGTATTGTATTTGTAATAAAAGGGTTTTAACAAATTTACTTCAATCATGCTAAAGATGCTGACAAAATTAGGCTTAAAGTGTAATTAAAGTGAACCTGTTTCTTGCCCATGTAGGTATAAGCAACAGGTTAATTTAAAGATTTAATCCTCTCAGTTGGAGCCACTGTGTCATTTCCGTTTGACGTGCCCGATTGAATGCAAGTTCAACCATCTGCATTAACTTACATTAGCTAACAGCTGCCCTGTTCTGCAGCTCAGAGAAAAAAGTGTTAATCCTGTGTAAGCTCCAAGTTGCAACCTGGGGCTTACACAGGGCTGCATACTGTCTTCCCGCTCCATGTGACACTGCTGCTTGCTCGAGCAGCCAGTTAGAAAGCAACACTGCCTATACATGGGAGGAAGAGATGTGAGTCACAGACCATTACAATGACCATACACAGAAAGATTTGGTATCTTTCTTTGCTCCCAACAACAGAACAGGCAACAGGGGAGCGAAGGTAAAGATGTGCTGCTGCAGCAACCCTTTTGCTTTGCCCTGCATTGGCAAAGCTCAGATTCGCTTTAAAGAGGAACTTTACCTTTTTCTTTAAAATGACAACAAAGGCACCTTTAGAAATGTTTATTAATGACAATCTACAAACAGAAAATTGCAGGTTTTTTATTCTTTGCATACCTTATTTTAATTTTCCTCCCCATTCTTCTCATGGTGGCCAGATTATTCCATCTCTCTTTACTTCCTGGAACTCTGGTACATATGACAAGGACATGTGACTAGAACCTGTGACCATGCACATCATCTCAGGGGAGGAAAATGCCTTTCCCTCAGATCTTACAAGAATTTGCAGCTTAGAGACGAGATTTCCCAGCAATGCACTGTAATGTAACCTTCCCAGGATGCATCTCTTTGGCATTGGCTACATCACTAATGCCTTAAAATGACCAGGACATGAAAAACAGTAATTGTAAGTAAAAGAAAAATATGTTTGTTTAACTAATGAATGCTGATGTGATTTTTAGTGAAAGGAGGTAAAGGTCCAATTTAAGCTCAATATCTCCACTTGGACACAGTAATTGCAGAATTATACTTTCGTGAACAGAGAAATTCCTTGCAGAATGCTTTTCGGTATATGTAATCCACTGTAAAATTTCCCCCTGGACACATAGGGACTAATTACCTCAAGGTAAGCTCACTCTAGTAGCAATTGCCACTAATTGCCACAACTTTGACAAATTATGTTTGCATACTTCCAAAACCCCCCGCATGCCTGTCATCTTTTTTATACTGCACTGCAAGGTAAGCTATGGGTCAGGTGCATTAGTTTTGTCTATGTATGTGTGCTTGTGTGCTTTTGAAAATGAATGTCACCACATTTACACTGCACGTTATGGTACAGTGCACTAATGCTCATAGGAAAGAGCAAAAGTGTGACTGTGGCTAAAACAATTTAGCAACAGCATATGCCGAATTTCTATAACACCAGTTTAATTGCAGGTTCAAAATAAGCTTAAAAAGTTCAGTATTACTAACTTTAAGCTCAATGTTTAAAAATGTTATTTGAAGGTTTTAAAAAAACCTCCAGCTTTAACTAACCACCTTTAGTAAATACTACTAAATATTCTTCTACAAACCAATAAGTTGTAGTAAGTATATTGCAAATTGTTGGTCAATTTTAATCAAAGTACTATATGGAACATTTACTAAACTACTTCTAAAAATTGTAGATAACAAACTTTTTTCCTTTTACTTAATTTGAATGCTGTCTGTCTGCTGCAGAGCAAGGCTTTACAAACATACTATTCTTCACCATTAATGACAATCTGAAAGGGAGGGGAAAGTGACACCAGAGGTTGTAGCTGTGTGGGAATGAATTGCTTGAGAATGTGATAGTTCAGTGGTTAGGTTGAGGCGGGATAGGCTTCCCTGAAGAGATGAGTCTTCAGGAATTGCCATTTACTAATGCACTTCTGTGCCCAAAGTCAGCTTCTAGCGGACTACTTCCCACTATGTGCTGATAGCGCAGAGCCGCGCTGCAGCCCTTAAAGGGTCCCGACAATATTGTTGCGATCCACCCGGCTGCCTGATTGACAGCTGGCTCTGCCTCTCTAGAGCCAAAGCCAGCTGTGCCCACCTCTTCCTCTGTCTGTCCCTCCAATGACCACTGCGGGAATCGAAAGGGGGAGGGGGGAATGCCTGCAGGGAGGTGACTGACAGTCACTGCTCTCTGCAGGGAGAAGACCATGAGCTGAGTGATCTGTGGTTTGTGATCGCTTAGCTCTCGATCTTTAGAGCCGGCATGTAATACTTGCTGTGTCACATGCCGGCTCTAAGTATTGGGAAGAGTACATTTTACACTCCCAGTACTTCTCCTTTAATTTTTGATCTTCCTATATTTATCACTTAGACATTATTCTCAATGACTTGTGTAAACACTTTGAAAATAACTGAAATAATATATGTATAGGTAAAAATGCAAATAATTGTAAAGCAATCAAACTATTATATTTGATTAAAAGATTATCCACTATTAAAAAGTACAATGACACAGAAGGACTGTACCAGATAACTAAGCAATGTATCAGATTTAATGAATAGCTCTAGGGCTCTAGTTATTTGGAAGTATTGGCAATCTCCATTTGAAACCTGTAAATTCAGCACTGAACAGCAGAGAAAAAGTAATTTTTTAGGTTGTTCTTTGATAAAACTCAAAAAAGATTCACTCAAATCAACTATGAAAAAATATGCAGTAATCCAGAAACACAAACGGAGGAAAACACTTTTCTCAGCAGCAGATGAATTAATTCCAGTATTTACATATAACAGCAAACATGGAAAGACACCTGTTTTTTTTACTTAGCTGTTACTTTACTTGTTTCTACATTTACTTATTTTTTTTTCCTGGTCAATATGTCTCATTTGAATTAGAATTCACAAAAAAAGACAACATATTTAGTAAACACTTAATGCTGCTGGTGCAAAAATTAAAGGACCGCTTCACTTTTAATATAAACTTTATTAATTTTTGAGTGCCTACCACCTTCTCCTTTAAACTTCCTTATTGCAGTAACGAACTCAGGTACAAGTCCCCACTGCTGTAGCTTGCCCAGATTTGGGCAGTGATTATATTGTCTAAAACAGCCTTTCTCAACCAGGCTGTGCCTCCTGGCCTCCTAATTTGTTGTAGTGGGACTGTGATGTGAAGGGGGGAATGAAAACTGATGTGAAGGGGCTCCTGATGTAAAAGGGGAACTCTGATATGAAAAGGGGGCTCCTGATGCAAAGGGTGACTCTGATGTGAAGGGAAGGTAAATCTTGATTTGAAGGGGGCACTTTGATGCAAAGGGGGAAACCCACTGTTTTGTGTGTTTTTGCATGGGCACCCCTTAAAATCTATGACATTTTAGAGGTGCCTTGAAATTCTGCATACTTTTAAAGGATGCGTGACTAAAAAGAAGTTAAGAAACGTTTCTTTAAGAGGCCATGTTCATTTCTATGAGCAGAGCAAGAGAAGAATATATACATTATTCTCCATGGCTTGTGCACACACTTCACAAGGTGCTGGATGCATTAGAGGACATACTAACCTCCTGGCTCTGGGCAGTCCATGACATATGGTATGTGTTCTTCTTTATCTGAAGACTGTGCTACTAATTGGGAGTTATTGTGGAGTTTGATGAGGGGCAGTGGGAAAATATTTTATAGTTATATAAAACTGTGTATCCCTTTAGGTATAATAGATTTCACTCATTTAAAATGGAGTACAGAAAAAAGCCTGCTCACCATAGCAGCTGGCATTTTACTGCAGCTTGGGAAAAAACTGGTTGCTATGGGCAACGCAATATCTCATCTAGTTTTTATATATAAGGTCATGCAATTCACTGTAATGTAATTAACTTGGTTAACACCTACTACTTTATTGACTTCTAAGGCAGCAAAAAAAACCTACAAATATGGTAATAAAGCCACTGAACTCATTTTAAACAAATTGAGAAACTATTAGCTGCACTATGATTCTATACAATTATATAATTGGCCGCATTATGGAAAATCTGAGAGAATGCATTCCTTTGACAGATACAAATTGCAGTAACTTGTGCGTTGCCCACTCACCTGTTTGGACATTCCACTGCCCACGAGGGGACTTGGGGCAATTTGCAATATGGATCAAGTATGCAGTTGCCAATATCTGTGTTTGTATACTGGACCACAACCCATACTGTATGATCTTACAATTTACTACAGTGTTATGCCAATCAAAGCAGTTGTTCTTTTTAAAGATGGAGAAGAGTAAAATATATTGTATAATGTAAGATATCCCTCCTCATTTCCTTTACCAGTGACAACAGACCAAGATGGGAGATAGAATTCAACCAACAATAAATCAATAAAAAACAATAAAAACTAGCAGAGATTCTTACCCCCACTTCATTTATAACAGCAAACTTGTTTTGCTGTGAGTTCCACATTCATAATAATGTTTTATTCTCATACAGGACATCTGAAAGTAGCTTGTCCAACCAGTCAAGCCTACAATATAATTTGTAATAGTTGGGATACATAAAATTTGACTTGTCCAAGGTTATGCAGGAGATAACACAATAGGAATATGACCTACTCTCCAGCAAGATCATTCCTGCCTTTGATTTATAGAGAATATTAACCTCATAGGAGCTTCTGTAGGCATCTTTTCATTTCTGCCTTTGTCAGGCAGTAACAGTCAGACTTCCCACCCTATGAAATATTATATGAAGAATATTGTCTAACCAATGAGTTTTTTAAAAAGTTTTTATAATAAGTAAAGCATCAGAGCCTGAATTTATAGAAATACTACAGAGGGTGGTCACCTTTAAAAGTGAGCAGTTGCAAGGTGCTCTTCACTTTATTCTTCTAGAACATTATATGTGAGTCTGCAAGGATAAAATACATTTGTTTTAATGGTACTTGGAATGCATTTATTTATTTGATAAATAGTGGCCGGAAATGAGTAGCAACTACACTTTGGTGCAACAGAGAGTACACAATAAATATGGCTAAAGTTATTCATAACTGAAGCTAAATGCCAAGCAAACACACTGATGAAAATCATACAGAAATATATTCTACTTGCCAAAGGTTTTGTATTTCTACCATCCAGTCCTGAGATCTACTGCCACACAACACAACCTGGTGGATGACTCCTCTTTTTGTTTTACAGTTATAAATTGTAGAAGGGAACCAGTGGTGTCTTATCTCCACCCCCTGCTGACTGGACATTGAACGAATAGCAGCAAACTGGTTATTTTCTCTCATCCTACCAGTATGTTCCTTGTCAGCACATTCTGACTGGAGATCAGCCTGAATGCTGCTGTATAGGGTTTACAAAAGGCCAATACCAAGTCAAAATTGGACAATGATTGCCCTGATTGCAATTAAAAAATATATATCTATATAGTCCCAGAGTTAGCCTCCATATTATTATTTGTACGGTAAATGCTTGGGTGGTCATCCACAAAAATATTCATACAAATCCAAATTAGATATAGAGGCACTCACTGGTTTTGCAGCTGAGAAGTCTAAGCCTTAGCATTTTATTGTCAACATTTCGATGGAGCTCAGGTCCTTCTTTGATAAGGAGGGACTGAGCTCCATTGAAACATTGACAATAAAATGCTGATGCTTTGACTTATCTCCGCTGCAAGACCAGTGGGAAATATATAGTGTCCTTGTTACAATA
>NW_017307261.1:82617-101103 GCF_000935625.1 Nanorana parkeri | reverse complement strand
ATATATTGTAACAAGGACACTCCACTGTAGCCAGCAGATTCAAACACAAAAAGTCTATTTTCATCAACAGGGTAGACTTCCCCTGTTCCACAAGTCAGCTTCCAGCATAAAGGACAGTCTTTTGCTCACACCTAGGCCAACATTTCATGTACTTCTTATAATAATCAGCCTTCTTCAGCATACACAGTCCATAGTAGCATATGCAGTCCTTAGTAGCTTTCCTCAGCTCGAAGACTCTCAGCACACCTCTGTGTGATACTCACACTGCTCTCCCAACAGTGGATCCAACAGGTCCCTTGGGTCACCGACCTTCCTGACCTCTCCCCTCGTGGGCACTCATACTGCTCTCCCAGCAGTGCGTCCAACAGGTCCCTTGGGTCACCGTCCTTCCTGACCTCTCCCCTCGTGGGCACTCACACTGCTCTCCCAGCAGTGCGTCCAGCACGCACCTGAGTCTGCCTGTGTCCGTGTGCTTCCTGAACACACACAACTCCAACACAACTCTGAACTCTGGTCCAGACTCCTAATAAGGCAGCTCTCAGCCACCTGATCCAGCCATACTGGTCATTGGTAACACCTGGCCCCAGGACTGGAGATCTCATCCCACCCAGAGCTCTAAGAGATCTCTAAAGCTCCAGATCTTAGCTACTATTAGGAAAACATGGATGAACCTGAAAAGCCAGGCTGTTCCTTATAACATGGTTCACATTCTGGACCCTCTCAGCCCCTTTGGCTGAGAGTCCTGGGTGCCAAAGTCGCCATACTACACCGTGGCATTGCCATGCACTGCCACAATATATATATTTAAAGCCCAACTCAGAGCAAAAGAAAAAAAGCTACACTTGCAAGGGATAACAGATAATAGTTCTAAATTGTATGTAATGATGCTGAGGGACTTTAGGGTTAAGGTATGTAATACTGCCTCATCATCTCCCCCTTAGACTTAACCCGTGCAGTGTGCGGGGTGGGGCTGTCACTGAAAGGATATTTTTTTTCTCCATCCTGCAGTGGAACTTTAATGATTTATTATTCAATACCTAGCTGCAGTCTTAGCACAAATGGCAATAAAGACATGGCAGACTACTTCTTCCAAAAAAAAAAAATAAATAGCATCAGGTACGCGTTTAGGTAAGCTTAAGCATGCCTATAGAGCAGAGATGTGAAATGACCGTGAACATGTTGCTTGTTCTAAAGCAAGATGCCTTTTTGCAGCAACTATTACTTAACTCATTCACTAATTAATTTGTCTTAATTGATTTATATTTTAATAGCACTTTTCCCCCTGAGGCAGTCCTCCTGGGCACGCTCATTAGAATACCATACAAGGTATGGTGTTTTAAATGTGGAAGTACATGGAAGAAACTCACACAAGCATAGAGAGAACATACAAACTTGAAATGTGGAAGTACATGGAAGAAACTCACACAAGCATAGAGAGAACATACAAACTTCATACACATAGCATCCAGGCTGGGATATTATATTCCACAAATTAGTTCTAGTGCATTGACTCAGTAGCCAGGAACAGGTTTACTGCTCCAGAACTAGTCTATGGTATATACATTAAGGAGTGGGATATGGGGAGTGTAATCACAGCCTATTATACAAATGTCTAGCTTTGTAAAGGTTTCCCTTTAAAATCTGTGTTGCTGAGGGCACATGTATAAAATGGTCTTGTAAGTCATACAGTAGGCTTAGATGACTGACACTGAACATTATTTATTAAAGTTTCTCAGTCTATTGCCTCATGGCAGCCAATTATATTCAAAATCCACTTCAACATGATAATTAGAAAATAAGCTTTGAATGCGATTAGTTGTTAAGGAAGTCCTAGACATGCTGTCCGTCAGACACCATGATGAATTGTGCTATCTTTTGTATTTCCAATACAAAAATATAATAATACTATGCTTACAATCTATTTTTATCAATCATAACATCATTATGAAAAAATTGCCAGGTTATCGTAAAGAAAATAAAGCAAGTTTATATGCTATTTGTTAGATGCTTTATAATAAAGACCCCTGTGCAAACGTTTAGTGTGGCACCCTCTCCCCAGTGTGAGAAAGCACATTTTGCTTACTGTCCTTACAATTATTGCCAATCAAATCACAATGCATAACTTCATGGAACCCTACCTTGACCACCCATAAGTTTAATAATTGATTATATTACATTATGCAGTGAAAGCTTCCAGAGCAGTGAAGTATTTTACTAAGCAGAGTTGATGAGGAGGTTATATGAACAGGGAGAGAGGGAGGGAAGATGCCACAAATTAATTTACCAGTGATATGTATATGGTATCCCTGCCAGAATCGACCACGCAATGTGTACATAGTTAAGTCTGACAGTGTCTTGGCTATTGTCTAAATAACAAACTTTAAAAATCCAAAAGTCAAAAGTATATAGCCAGTCCGATTCATTAAAGGAAGAAATTCGTTTGCATGTCTTTTTTTTTACATGCTATTATTTTTTCAGTTGAATCAGATTCACTAAACGTTTAGCATTCCCATGACATAGTTACAATAGTATTGGAGGTTTAATAAAGACACTGGTACATTGAGTTCAGCCTATGTGAGTGCGTGTGTGAATGTTTGTGTGTTCTAGTTATGATGAGTACCTGTACCCCTGTATGTTTTGTCTCTGAGGTAAGTATCTAAACAGTTCTTGAATGATTCAATGCTCTCTGCTGATACCACTGTGTGTGGAAGAGAGTTAAACAACTTTACCGCTTTAAAGAAAAAAATCCCTTTCGCCCATTTCTGGTTAAACCTTTTTTCCTCTAATTTTAGGTGGCGGCCCCCTTATCAGTTTTTTGCCCTTCTCTGGAATCTCTTAATGACATCCTTTCTGTGGATTGGTGACTAAAATTGAACTGCATGCTCAAGAGAGGCTGAACCAGAATTCTGTAAAGTGGGAAAATGATCGCATTGTCTCTAGAGTACACTTTCTTATTTATGCATGAAGGTAGCCTGCTAACTTTGTTTGCTGCAGCCTGACATTTTATGGTATTGCTAAGTCTGACCCACTTCGAAGTCTTTCCCACTTCTGACTTCCCCCAGGGGAGCTTCCATTAACATGTAGTCTGCATGCCTATTTTTAACATCAAAATACATTACTTTATATTTGTTAACTAAGGAAAAACCCATAGCAACTAGTTTCTTCCCCTACATTTTTAACCTGGCCTAGACAAATGAAATATCCAGTCTGGCCTGTTGTTTTAGGGGACACTCACCCTTCTCCTGTAAGCTAGTTTTATGATTGAGTTTGCATGCGTCTCTTTTTATGTATAGGATGACATAGGATGGCAAGAGAGCACATGGGATGGTATACAAGGCTTTTGTTTTCAAAGTGAGCCTTTCCATTCCCTACGAATGTAAACATAGTGGTCCCTTCAAAGCCAACTGTTTCAAAGGAACAGCTCCTTTACCTATGTTGAGGAATGTAAAAATGTAGAGTCCAGACAACAGCACTGGATAACAAGGGAGAAGCAAAGGTATTGGAGAGAAAATTATGCATGGTCAGAATGTGCCTCACTTATAAGAGTGCCTGTGGGATGAGCTGTTTTCAATATAGCAACTAGATTTTCCCCCCAGATTTCTAAACTGCCCTGAGAAAATTGTAATATTGCTTGAAATAGTTTTAAAGATATATAGAGGTAGATCAATAATGCTGAAACCTTCAGTGATAAACCCTCATAAAAGTTATTGCCAATAAATTTAATCAGTTCAGAATTATTGTTCTTAATACAATAAAATCATATGACGATACAATAAACAAAATATCAACAAACTGCGATGCAAAATCTCTGATATCACCCTGGTAGAAGAATGATACAAGTTTGCTCATATTGTGCTAGACTAAGATCTGTTGTGACGGATTATAAGAACATTTCTAAAACGGTAGTCATATTCGGCATACAATTTACATAATGTTGGACAAGAAGTAGAGAAGAGAATTGTCATAAATATAGTCAAGTATGTCAAACTATACCACAACCAATTGGTCAAAGACATCCGATGTATCCATGAGCACACACCCAGCCTACTTATTTTGTTGGTCGATACTTTGTTGAATATTCTGAAAACAAGAGTACCTCTAAGCTCTAAAGGATTAAACTTTGTATATTTTTTGGCTGACAGGTTAATTTCTCTGTACATACCGTGTGGTCCAAGAAGGCACTGCTGTATTATATAGTAATTCTGGTGGAGAGATTTCTGGTAAACCTCCCCCCACCCTGACCAAAACCTTACTGAGTACCCTTGTTATTCATGAAGCCATACTCCACAGATGATGTGGAATACTTACAGTATCTTCCACTGTCAAGGTATCAAATGGCTCTGTAATTTGAGGCTGTATCTGTGCTAAAAAACAGTGTTTTTTTATTACTTGGGTGCAAAGGTATTCTCCTGCATGTGTAAGTCTACTACTTTTACCCGAAGAATGCACTGTTTGGATTTGTGACAAAAGCAATGCATGCTTACTTATGTAGCCACCCTGCCCTAAGCAGGAGAATATATTTAAATTTAGATGCTTAGGCTCTAGATAGCATCTTTATAACCATTTAGCTTGAAAATGTGTACTAGTAAAGACTCTACTGATCACAACATGGTTGCCAAAAACTATTTTTAGCTGCACATTATTATGCCAAAGAGCACTGGAATGTGCAGAAAACATATAGTAATAAGTGGTATTGTACTTACATGTTTTACACTTGAGCATAAAAGATTTCAAAGCTGTGTAGTAAAAGAACTTCGATAAGCAAGAAGCACTATACCCTCTTCTGGCCACCCTGAAGGGAGTTTTAGTATTCTCCTATTTGTGTGACTTTCTAGCTGTTAGAAAGAGCAGCAAAATCCTACAAAACAATTTATTCAATTAAAAAATGTAAATAAAAATAAGCAGCAACTAAAACCCTGCTTTTCTATAAGCATAAGAGGGCTGAACTGATTATTCTAGCACCCACATTCGGGCCTTCTTTGAAAGACTGGTACACCAGAACTGAAAAGCTTGTGGAAATGGAAGAACTGATACATATTTCGTACAACAAATTACTACGATGCATACTAGGGATGTTCAGATACCAAGTACCGTACTTGGTACAAGTACAAGTACAGATACTTTTCGATCTCTAAGACTAGACTAGAGAAAAATTAAAAAGCTTCTGGGATTTGTGCATCTCTGTTTAGATGTATGATTTTCTTTTTATAAACATATATTAGGGATGCACCAATACCATTTGTTCAAGTACAAGTACTGATACTTGTCCAAGTACTCACAGATACAAGTACTGATACATTTTTGTTTATTGTCATGTGACAGTTTTTTGTAAAACAATACAGACTAATAATTCCAGGACAGTGGTGCAGCACCAGAGCTAGGTCCCAGCTGCAACCGCTGCAACCCTGGTAGTTCTCATGAAAATGCTAAGTATCTGCACTGATATCCGAACTGGTATCTGAACATGCCTAATGCATACTTACTTGGACCTGCTAACTGCATTTCAAAATGACCCCAAAACACATCCACACAATGTCTACACCCCACCTACACTCACACACACATACCAACTTCAAGCCAGGCAACATAAAATGGCTGCACATGTCTGACCCCAGTATCTTGCTTTGAGCCACCTACTCTGCTTTCCCAAATAATATGCCTGTAATACCCCTTCTCCCCCTTTCTTCCTCTCTATTTGCTGTTATTATATCCCTCTTTTCCTTTCTCCTTCCCTTACTACATTTCACAGAATCCATTCCTGCCCCATTTACCCCCTCCAAAACCCATGACTCCTCACATCTTCCTGTACACTACCCCCTTCCTTCCATATTTAATGCTCCCCACCCTCTGCACATCTTCTATGGGACTTAGTAAACAATAAGTAAGACTGAAAGGCACAAAGGGAGTCATGAGGGGAGGCACTAAATGACCAGCTTTCCACATGCCTCTATGCTAAAGAGTTAGGGAGGCTCTCTTGGTGACTTGGTGTCTCCCATTCATCCTACCCAACCAACCTACTGCTCCCAACCAAATGCACTTATTCCCAAGTCCCATGCCAATTATTACCTTATCAAAATAACTTCTAAAAGGGATAACCACTACCAAATAAGTTCAGAATGTTATACAGTTTCTTTCTCTTTACATATTTATTTAATGCATTGTACACTGTACTTACCAAATGCTAAAAAGTTTAATTTACTTTCTGTTAACTCATTTATTCATCGAAAAAATATATTTATTTCACGGAAAAACTGAAATATTTATTTCACGGAAATGTTTTTTACCAGAAACCTTTGCATTCAAGATGGTTATTTATTGGAACACAGGGTTAAAGCCAACACAAAACATTTCAAACTAACACATTACACTGTCAAACAAAAGAAGCAAAAACAATTCAGCAGTAAACAAAATATTATATCTGACATTGCCACGCTACAACAGATAATCTTTCTAATAGCTATATGGCGTGGAGCCGTACAAAACCATACACATTCTGTGATTATAATGATGCTCCTGAATCTGAACCTAACCGATGAATAATCATGGCCGCCTAAGAAAGATGCAAAGTCCCAAGCTTTTGGCGGTCCCTTTATTAAATGTTTTCACACAAGATTCACACAACTTTCCCCCAGGATTCACATATTTTTCTAGTTGAACCCAATCAACACTTCTTAAGGATGGAGAAATCCAGTTCAGTTCATCTTTCTTTATGCTGTATTCATTAAACTGCCCTTCTCCGTACTATTTTCATACATATTAATGTAAACACTTGTTAGTGACAATGTGGAATGGTTTTGCATAATGCAACTAAATATATCCACAGCCTTCCCTCTTTCCAACCTTCACCTTACTATATCATAAAAAGAAAGAATATGTGTTTGTCAACATCTAGGGAAACATAGAAGTGTTATGCAAGCAAAACACACCATCTGGTACATTAAGACTGCCCCTATTTTGATTTTAGTTTGGTTTTTTTTTGGTTTTTTTCTTGGAGTATAGATCTGTGTTTATTTATGTTCACTCAATGTTTCTATCTTAAAAATCTGTGCTGGCTGTCACTTATTACATTATTTTAATGTGATCCATTACCAACCCCTATTATTATCTTTTCCATAGTAGTAGTTACATTTACAGGTATAGTTACAGGTATAGTTCTTGGGTAAAGACATTGATGCTTTTTTAACAGAGGTAACACTTTTACTTTACACCAGTCCATTAGTACCATGCCAGTAATTAAAATCTTAAAAAATAAAATCAAAATAACTACACTTAGGTTTTTGAAGACTAGTGAGTGCAAGCCATCAGTGCAATTGCATCATTGCTTTGTTCACATTTATATTGTTGTATAGTTTAAAGATAATATAATTGTCAAGCAGCTATGGTGCCTTTACATAGTTACATAGTATTTGAGGTTGAATAAAGACATTAGTCCATCAAGTCCAACCCTTTAAAATTCTGTAAATAGCATTCTCACAGTGTATATAACAAGCACTTTGTTCATTTTTCTATACAGAGCTAAAGCGTACATTGCTGTCTTTTTGTCCGCAGTGCTGAACTCTTTTCTCATTTTAAAGCCTACACACTCAGGCTTTATCTTCAAGCTGTTAATAAAGTTGAAGGAATTTTGGGGATTCTTTTTTTGACAGCCTTATTTCCTTTTTGCAATTCTTGTTGTAATCTTTGTAACTTCAAAGTGATAAGTGTTCCTTCATATTTTCTTATCTCTTAAAATTTGATTAAAAATGCACTCATTGATGTTGTGTCCATTCTTGAAAAATATTTCAGTTTATACCAGTAGTATATGTGTTATAGAGCAACCCTCAACTCTGTTAAGTTGGCTCTCTTCAATGATCTGTTTAATTCTTTCCACTATGTCAACATAAAATAATTATCTAAATATTAAATCATATTATGGTCATTGATACCTAGATGTTCCTTAAGATTAGACTTGTGCACAGCATAAAAATTTGTTTCGGACAAAACGAATGAAAAAGGAAAACCATTTTCATTCATTTTGTTTGATGAAACGAATAATTATGCTGTTTTGGATTCGGAGGCAACGGACCTGTGAATCAAAAAGTGCACAATTGAAAAAAAAAAAAAAAAGTGCAGCGGCCATATTGGCGGCCGACACATTCTGTGCATGCGCGCCGCCATCTTGGAGGCGGGGAGCATGACATCACCAGACACTGGTATCAGGTGACATCACATGCATGTATGGACACCACCCTCTTGGACGCAGCAAGATGCTGGTGCCCATACAAAACGAAAATATATATATTTGTTATTTCGGATTCAGACGAACTGCCAAATCAATGGCATTTTGTGATTCCGCAAGTTCATTCACATCCAAATGCACATGTCTACTTAATAAAAACAATTGTAATAATCTAATTTTTCCCATTAACAGATCTACCTGAGCACCATTTCTAGGTGCGGCTTCTAAAAACAGTAAGTTTATAAACATTCACCCTTCTCCTGTACCAACCATGCCTGCAGGGACTGTAGCCTACTTCAATATTTCAGTAACATTCCTCAGTTACATCACCATCTCTATCAAAAATCTAATCATTCATACTCATTATAGATCATTTCTCACATACGGACAGCACCACCACCTTTTCTGTTTACCATATCCCTCAAAAAGATATACAGACAGCATAGCTGTGACTTTAAACAACCCACTCATGTAAGGAATCAGGCAATATTACTGAAACACCATAAAAAGCATAATGTTCCTGAAGCACCAAATCCTCAAGCTCTCCCATTTTGTTTGCCATTAGCCCAATCTGACTTGTTAATTTGCGGCAACACATGCTAAACATATGCATTAATGTGCAGGTTCACTCGATAGGGACAGGCCTGTTCCGGGTTAATGTCTCACCAAACAGCGTTGCATTGAAAATAATACAAGCCCCAGAGGAAGCAGCTTAACGAATCAACAATATCAGCTCTCATGTTTTCATCTGACCGCTTCGTTTCAAAACTCCTCTCCAGGAGAATATGCAACTTGACTATTCCAGCAATAAGCTATGTCTGCTTTTCTTTTTCCTAGGTTGAGTGTTCATTCAAGGTTGCAGCTTTTAGATTAGCAGACATAATTTAAAAAAGGGAAATGCTATAAAAATATTTGTAACCTAAATATTATGCAAAACATCTACTGCAAAAAGCAGGCAGTACTTGTAGCTTTCTTTCGCAATGGCAGCTCAACACTAAGGAATGTCACTGTAGACTTTAGCTCAAACTGTGGTAAGATTCAGGAAGCTGCCTTTGGATGGGTTAATATAATTCTATAAAAACAGGAAGGGTCTGTTGAGGAATAAAAAACCTGTCAGTACCAACCATTGCAGTGGTATAGGTCTAATACTTTCCATCCTTCCTTTATCTTCATAGAAGAGTAATGGCCACACTCAGACAAACATTTATTGTAGCACACTGGTACACATGGTGCCGCCATGGATCCTCTTCACCATGACATGATTCACCTAATGATGGGCTTAGTCATAGAGATCCCAATGACTAGAGATCTCTATCTTCTCTATGACTAAGCCCATCATTGGGTGAAACATATCAGAGTGAAAAGATTCCATGGCGGGTCGGTGAATATCTGTGTGCTACAATAAACTTTTCAGTGAAGCTTTCAAAGTACGACCGGACTTTTTTCTGTAACTGCTGATGCTGGAGCAAGTTGGGTTTGGCTGGTGCGCACCCACCATTCCCTCTGTTGCTGCTGTGAAGGAGCAGTGATTTTGGGCTTTGGAAGTTAAAATGAAGTTCATTGTGTATGGGACATAACCATTGCAAGGGATGAAAACTATAGTTCAATTTTAAAAATGTAAATTTATGTAAACGGACAACTTTTTGCTTAGTTTTGGATAGAGTAGGTAAATGTTAGACCCTCTGCCAGGTTTTTATTGCAGTCTGTGTCCCTGCTGGGGAGAATCACCCCTTTATTTGTCCTGGTGACCATTATCACTGAGACAGAAAATCAAGGGAAATCCCAACTTTTAGAATTGCTATCACGGGAAGAGGTTTGGGTCAAATATACATTGGGGACAGATGTTAAGGTGGCAACAATACAATTGGGAACTCCCCTCTCTTTGAGGAAATATACTTTCACTTCCTATTGCATCTCTGTGACAGTCTGTGTTCTGATGGGAAAATCTCAGACTATACATATACTTTAAATTTCAAGTATTTGCCATAGTAATGTCAGTTACTAGTTACCTGGCTCACAGCCTATGGGGCATGGATAGACAAAAGCAGAGTTCTGAAACCAGTCTGTCAAATCTAAGACTGGGCTGAATTTGCTCAAAGGAGATCATGTTCACATTTCAAATGACAGATGCCGTAAGTAATTTTAGGCTCAATGCCTATCTAGCTCCTGGGATTGTTTCCACCTTCTGTAGAGTGCTAACATGTGCTGAGTAGTGGATGTGAAGGTTGGGCAACATATGTTCACATGGCCATATTATTTGCAGCCAAATGACCAAATGCATTCATATAGCCAACATTGGCATCAAAAAGCACCATGCTGTATAAACTTCTATTTCTCTTCCGTGGAATGTCTCTTTCATAAAAACCTTTACAGGTGTATAACTGCAAAAGTGTAATAAGTATTACAACATTTTGTTCTTATTTTCGGGACAGTGATGCACCTTTTATCACCTGTAAGATATAATTTCACGGCTCAATACAACGTAGAACCATTGCAAAAGAGCATGCAAACAAGGATAAATAAATCAATATTTTCATTAGACGAGAAACGCAAAGGACTGGAGCTTGTCTTCGAAAATGTATGGTAGTCTGGCATTCCTAGTTTCCAAGAAACATTAGGCTATTGATTAAGCTTATGTAATAAAGATTAAATAAATAGATCTGTTTAATCCTCAGCTGGTTTGTATGGAAGAAATCCTATGAAGAGAAAAATACATATGGAATTAAGCTTCTACGAGCTTCTAACGTGCATACTAAGGAGCAGACCCCTCCATATGGTTCTCATAGCACCTAGCCTTTGGAAGTAGAAATCTTCTAGTTAGTTAGTAGTTTGTTTAAAAATTGTCCTTGGCGGTTAGGACCATTCAACTTCATGGATGTTTTATTTACTCTTTACTATTCAAAAACAACTTGTAGCATTTGATCAGATTGCCCTTGGGCCTGTTCACTGGGCTTGCTATTTAGTTATTAATATTCTACCATGTTCACAAGAGACAGTATATATACTGTTGCTGATTTTGGGAGCCCAAGGCCAGTGGAGCGTAATAAAAATGAATGTGATCAGAATTAAAAAAGCATCAGGAAGAGAGCCGTTCACATGGCCTTTCAAAGTAACATGACTGACTCTCCTCCAAACACAAAGTTCTTTCTGTTAAATTAAGCTGAGAGCACTCTATGGGGCACAACAGACACCACACACTACGGTCCACTTTTTATGAATGGGCTGCGCTATGTGGCCCACTGTGTGCATAACCCCATGGAGAACAACAGAGATTATGATATCCACTCTTCTTATGATATCCACTCTTCTATTAAATTGGCTCCTATATGCAGGGCCAGATTTACTCTCTTTGCTGCCCCAAGGCCAGGTTCCTCAATGCAGCCCCCTGTATGCAGGCCGCATACAAGTGATCTCACCGACATCAACAAGATCACTTGTACAAAACAAGCGTCGGCTTCCCCGCTGTACATTTAGCCCTGCTCTGCCCAAAGCAAGGCTAAATGTAGAAAACAACTACCTGCCATGCGTCCAGAACTGCATGTCCTGGGCGTCGTGAGATAGGAATTCCACACCCCTGCTGCCCCTCTACTCCCTGCTGCCCTGAAGCTGGGCCTCGGTTGGCCTTGTGGGAAATCCGGCCCTGCCTATATGTATGCTACAGTATACATCACTACTATAATCTCGATCAGAAAAGAGAGAGAAAGCGAGAGACAGTGTGAGTGTGTGAGTTTGTATGTGTATATTTGCATATACCCCATAGTAGATATATTACATACTTGAATAAAATCTTAATTTTCCTTTTTTTACAGCAAAACTATTTATTTAATTGAAATACTAACTGCACTAGAGTGCCATGTTACATAAAAACATCTTGTTGGGCATGCTATTCATTCTTATAAAATGTTGTGAAATATAACAAAGACACAATAAATATATAGTATTGCAAAATACTGTACATTGAATCTGAAATATATAGGTATAAGTATTATCTCCTTTTTGAAAAAAAATTAACCATTTCCAAACACACACCAAGAGTAGACTATAAAAAAAGAACAAATAGTTATTTAGAAGACATATAGATACTACATGGACACCATTCAAAAAACAAATAAAAAAACATGCTATGGCACACAGATAAACGAGAATCACTTTAGAATTATTCTTACCTTTGTTATGGCAATCGTATGATTATAAAAAAAAAAGGCCCTTAATCGATAAACATTAAGAATGAAAGCAATCTTAAACAAGTAAAAAATTGATAAAGATGGAGACTGTTCTACAGTTCCAATATTGAAAAGAAGTCAAAATATTGTTCATCTCTTCATTGAAGGCATGGTGATAACCCATTGGTAAAGCTGGTAGAGATGACAGGCCTCATCACAGCTCCCCATATTGCTGTCTAGTCTGCAGTATGGCTGACCGCTGCCATATTTAATACATTCAGTGGTTTACATTAGCAAGATCTGAATACTGCATAAAATAAACTCTGGAGCCACCATTCCCGCACTGTGTCGGCAGTCAGTAGAAAAAAGATTTAGTGTACATCTGTTTTACGTCCCACTCTCCCCTCCTCTTCCCCCTTGGGAGAAGAACCAGAACCAGTTACTTGCCCCGTCTGCATTATTAATACATGTTAATGGCTCCATTACATCAAACTGACCTTTTTTCTCCTCTACTATCTAGAATGGGAAAGATCTTAAAATAGAAATATTATATATGTGTTGGGATTGCTACGTCAATCTTGTAGGCTGCAGTATGTGCTTTACGCCTCCCCTTCCCCCTTGCCGTATAGATCTGTCAACCAATAAGAAATCAATGCAAGGCAGTAAACATCTGCATTATAGCAGGGTGGCAGACAAAGACTCCTTACCATTAAAGCTGCCTCTGCACATATAGGATGGTGAATATAGCAAAACAAAATGCTGAGGGTGGGGTGGAGGAAGCAGATTCTTTATTGAAAGATGCAGCAATGTGAGGATGGTGTGTCACGCATAGCAGCATGCAAGGGGCTGATAAGAAGTTAAAACGCTGATTCTCCGACTGGGAAATAAAGGGAGAAGGCAAGAGATTGCTAGAATGGTGAATCCTCGTTGTGACTCGCACACGCAGCTGGTTCACTGTCTGCTGAGATGCTGATTGCGATTTGCCTCAAGAAAACAGAAGAATGTCATGGAGGTTTTCTAAGGATGCTTGCTGGCTTTTCCACCCCTTTTTACTATTTTCTTTAAATTCAGGAATTCCCTGAAGGGGCATTCAGACTCGGTAGGTGTTGTGCAGTCAAGCACCATGCGTTCGTACATTCACTGTGTGAGAAGCTGACCTATTTTTATCTCATCCCTATGTGGGTGTTGTGCAGGTACCACTGAGAATGGGATGAACTGCATCTTTCTGTTAACCCTTGCATGACCCAGCACGAGAGATTGTGAGTGAGAGGGAAAGAGATAGAACGTTGCTGGGCACCAGTCATTGTGTGCTAATTTTATTTCCTTACCCATTTTGTTTTCTTTCATATCCATGCTTGCCTGGCATTATACATGCACAAAGACTAATGTATGCACCACCGCCCTTGCTCTTCTCTTCACAATGTAAAGCAGACTAAGGCAACACTGCAACTGTACACTGTATTCCATTCACAGGCATGTACAGTTATTAATCACATGCAGATGCCATGTCCGCTGTCAGTGGTGGCTGTGCATGGCTGCTGTGTAGTGTGTGCTGTGTCATACTGTATGATGATGCGTGATGATAATTCATTCTCAAGATGTCGTTTAACAAGCAGATTCACAATAGAAATCAGCTGGGGAGTAATGTATGGTATATCTATTCATATTGGAGGGTGCTTCCTTAAATTAACCTTTTGATGCCCACAAAAAATACACTTTGTCATGCTATTTTTTCGCCTCTATAAAATTATTTTAGTGGTATTTATAGACCCACAATGATTACATATATGCCTTGTATAATGAAAGCATGCATAGCATGCAATAATTCCATAACATTTTTGTGACGTTGCTTGAAACATGTTATATCCAGCAGCTGACAAGGGCACCTACATCAAGCTCCTAGGCTCAGGGTTCTCTCCTATTAAATGTTGTTATTGTTGTTTATATTTTTGCTATTTAGTAGTATGCACTTTTCATTTGCAACGTTGCTATGTATTTTGCTACAGGTACAGGTTATCCACCCTGGTTTCTGTCACTCGATCTGCACATGACAATAAGGGATGATGGCACTGTATACCTCCTTATCAATGACCATACATTATGGGGTGTGTTATAATAATAATTTCACACAAGCAGATTATAACACTATTTCAATGATTTTTTGCTGTTTTAACACTATATTGTGAATTAAGCTTCCATTTTCAAGGCACTTAACCCTTTTGGACTGTAGTGGAACTATGATATATATCTCTATGCATATCACTTCAAGGCATATAAGTAGGCCCTATCTTTTCTATCTTGTAGTATATACTGTATATATATATATATATATATAGTTATATATATAGAACTTTCCTATTTATTACACATAATCACATACAGTGTTTTGTATATAGGTATACATGTGTCTATAGACACAAACCTCATATGTCTTAAGTTAATTGGTGTAAACAGATTATAACGGTTTGAATTCATTGACTAAATGGTAAACATCACTAACATGTTCATCAATGCTGTCCTTCTCTCTTTCTAATTATTTATCCAGATTGAGGTTGACTGCTGGAAAATTAGCTCTCTACAGCAGGTAACAGAGCTGAAACAATTTCATTGTCCTCTTAAAGGATGAAAGACTGGCACGGATACCTTGCATTGTGTAGGCAACACTTTCATTTTTCGCAGGCTACTAGGTATACAGAACCCTCTGCTCAGCCTTCTGACACAAGCAACGGAGATACGTGAACCTTACTGGATTCAGACTTCACTCTGATAATAGAAGGCAGTCTACGCAGCAGGGGGGCAATTGAAAGCATATGAATCTGCACAACCTCCGCCTGCGGAAGAAGCAGCCACTTGCTCTTCTTTACAGCACAGGCAATGTACTATAAAAGAAGAACACAAATCATACGATACGACTGCAATCTGCTTTCACTTGTCAAACTGACAAGGGGATTGCTAGCTAGAAACTAAAATGATATCACAAAATCTGTCATTTTCAGGTTTTGTGGCATTTCTTTGTGCAGATTCTACAAACTTCCCCAAAGTGGATGACATAAATGAAGAGGATATTTAAAAACATTTTATATTCTAAGGTAGCATTATTTTAAGAATACATGTAAACCAATGTAACATTTTTCATATCGGGCAGATGCAGAAACACAAAAACTGAAAAAGCAAAATGTAATTATAAGATGATTAAAATAAAGAGAATGTAAAAATGCACGCTACAGTATGTAAGATGTTATCCAGATCTTTATACTGAGTTTGAAAAAAAAACACTAGGCTGAGTTTTGAATAAAAAAATAAATATAAGCACAAAGCCCTAAAATTAATCTGTATGTAGATTTCAAGAGAAAATTAAGCCATGGCAAATAAAAAGCAGGAAATAGTATTGTCCATGCATGTTTTCATGAAAAATAAAACATACATATGTCCTGCACCTGTAATACTTGACGCAGGAACAGGCTATGTGCTATCACCAGGCCACACCCTGTTGAGTGTTTTTTATATTAGGACAGTGTGACAGTAATGCACATGTTTATATGTTTATAGAAATCATGTAAAATAATGACATAACATTCATGCCATATTACCTATACATTTTAAAGAACATTAGCAATTTCATCCTTCAAACAACATCCTGATGATTTATTTTTTATATATGTTTTTTTCAACACAGCGTGGGTTAAGCCAGCAAAAATATAATTTAATTTGTATTAAAACAGTTTATATAACCAGTACACTGTGAAAAAAAGTACTTTTGCAAAAAGCTATTTTTTTTCTACAGGTATACTTAGCCTTGGTAAAATAAACATACCGTACATAAAACTAAAATATCAGAACATAAAGTTGTATTAAAACTTCATTTCTATTTGATAGTTTAGCTAATGTATTATATACTAATTATAATTGGTGTATACATAGGTTAACTTATGTGTTACACCTGCTAACAAGGTTAAATGCTAGCACAAACTGGAAAAGTTAGGAGTGTTAATTTACTTGTTAAAGTATTATGTGTAATACAACTGAACGAGCTTATTTTTTTAAAGTACATTGGGCACTTTAATGCTAATGTGCCATTTTTGTATTGCAATTGCTAAATCGATAAATAAAGTCCATGTAATTCTAATTTTGATATCAAACTATAAAGAGGCTAGAAATCTGTTTAATAAAAAGGAGAGTTCTCTAATATCTGTTTAGAAGCACTGGTATGAAAATTATTTTGGTTTCAGCTAGTGCCTGAAAAAGAATTATGTTATGTGAATTTAGAAAATGAAACATATTTAAAGACTGCATTGAACAGTGTGAAAATTCTGACAAACTCTTCAAAAAATATCATTAAGGATGCAACACTGACCATGGATTCTACAGATCATGAAGAGGTCTTATATAAATAATATTTTTATGAATAAAAAATAAAGAATTGTTTTTGTTTAAATATGAAAAGCACGGGTAAACTTTATTTTATTATTGCAAGAAAAGAACAGCAGCTAGATCATTTCCAGAGAGTAAATATGTTTCTAAATTAAGAAATGCAATTATTTAGAATGTAATCTTTACAAAAATTGTTAAATGAGATTAGCTGATGACACAGCAATCCTTCTATAAAATGGAAACTGCAGATTTGAAATTAAAGTGTTCTACATTTATTACATTATAAATATGCCCAATATATAACTCAAAGTCATGTTCACATTCTTAATTAAGAGATACCTGCATTATTTAATAGTAATATCCCAAGATTATAGTTAAAATACTCAGCAATGTCTCCCTTAGCATCGTGTTTCTTAAAAGCCACTTGTCGCATTTTTTTTTTTTTGCTAAACAAAAAACAAGTAAATGGTAGTAAATAAATAATTTTCTCTTTAAATACTCATGCTACACTGCATTGCTGAAATGATGCTGCAAGAATCATAACTGACTGCATCTCTAAAGGTCAATTTGGATAACTAGGCTAGAGATCAACTACACCTAAGAGGTTAATAGCATCTAACCGTGAGATTTTAACCCTCTTTTACCAATATTCCCAGTTCAGTTCAATGTCCGGTGACAAAGTATTTGTCAAAAAAAATCTACATTTCATTCAAACAAGCAGTTATTATATCACGTGTAGTTGAGCCCTTGGATTTGGGCTAAGCATAATAGACAATTCTAATTCCATGCTGTTGAGATTTAACTACTTGTTGGCAATCACCTAATTTACCACATGTTAAAGTGTTAATGTGATCTCCAACAAAGGGTTAAATGTCTCAGTGCTGCAAGAGTAGCCCATTTAGTTTATCCCTTTAAAAGCTCGAGTCCATTTCTCAGCCAGAAGCATACACACAGATGAAGACTGCATTGAGCCCCACCCTAGTTACTGCATGTATTTCCATTGTGCCTCACCTATCAAGAAGCAAATATTTCTCACCCAATATAAATCATCCTTGATCACTGATCACTAAATTCCTCAGCACACATGTACCTGCTTCTAAAGCAGGTGAAGATTGAGGTACCTGTTGCTAACTAATGCACAACAAACAATCTTATATAACATAAGTGATATAGATTTCCAAAGCAAGCATCAAATGACACATTTAAAAAGTATTAAAAAAAATGTATACCCCTCTTCAGATCTAAATTTAGGAAGAAGTAAGCATTTATGTACTGATAAAACTTTATTTGCCAATAGCAATGCCCTGATATTAAACAGATTAAAAAATGTCAATACATCACGACACACAAGCAGATATCAGAAAATATGATGAGAAGAAAACCATACAGAGGCAGCAAAGATATCAAGTACATGCTATGTAATGATGATAATGTAGGTGGCATAAACATTAGACACCTCCCTTTTAGGCTGTTATATAGGTCATTAAAAAAAAAAAAAAAAAAAGCTACTATTCCCTTACAAAAAAGGTAAAGAAGCCCTTCTTTATAAACTATAGGAAAAGAATAAAATATGCAACCAGAAGCAAAAGAACAGGCAAAACAAAATTAAACAGCAACTTGTTTTAAAGCATACTTCCTACCTGATCCTGATCCAATTTATTAATGACCTGTTGTCTGTTGTATTTACTTTAAATACATTATATTTTTTTATGTAAAGATCCCATCTTGAGGCAT
>NW_017307261.1:47735-82388 GCF_000935625.1 Nanorana parkeri | reverse complement strand
TATATATATATATATATTCATATGATTCTGAGTAGCAGAAATCAATTAAAATTAAAATAAAAGGTTCAATAAACTATTTGAGCATATCACCACGCCCATAACTGTGGGCTTTTTTCACATTTTTAGATATAAATTTATAGCATGCTTACTAAAGATGAGCATAGTTCCAACAGCTGCTTATATAGCATAACTGAATTGCATTCTTACATTTACTTGAGTATAGTCATATTTTAACAATATTTTTAACATCTTATGTGCCCAGCCAATTAGTTCAGTTACATCCAATGTGTAATCCATAATGTTGTATTTTTTAGAAAGTTTGTGTAATAAGTATTTCTGCATTTAAAATAGTAACAGAGAAAAAAAGGTAAGGGGTAACTGTTTTGCAGGTATTGAAAAAAAATAAAAACTTGCATCAACATAAGAATCCTTACAAAGTGAGCAAAGTTTCAGTAAATGTAATAAAACATCCTTATTAAGAAAAAGATTAGCAGTACTAAAACTGGCTTGACAAGTGTGAGAGTAAATCAAGGAACAAATAGAAGGCCATGAACATTGCCCCTGTGCAAGTGTCTAATAAAAGTGTTGCATCTCCCATACATCAAATGTTGGCCATCAAGTCTGATGTGAATCCAAAAAACTGATAGGATACAATAAAGTCTTCATCATCAATGAGACCTTTGACATGTGTGTGTGTGTGTATATGTGTATATATATATATATATATATATTTATTTATTTTTTCTTTAATATATAGTATGTGTGTATGGTATAGTATAGTATTTGTGTCAGGATATAAAGAACTAATGAAACTTTGAGCTGTAAACTCCATGGCCTAAAATTAGTAGGCACATTTTTCTATTCTGTAATCATGGACAGAAATTGTATTAAAATGCAAAACCCATCTGTCTGTGTATTTTTCCATAACTGCGTTTTATAAGCGTCAGTGCAGATCTACAAGCCCTACATTATAAGAAAGGCCTGTTAGTGGGTGTAAAGAGCAATGTTGAGTCGGGGTTAATAAAAAGACTGGAAAAAAACCTGCTATTCGTTGTAAAAATACATTTATATTAGCATTTTTTGCCATACTTAACAGAATTATGCACATTTATTACTAAATACATCTGCAGATGCAATGAGTCTTCAATGCCATCCTCGAAGCATCATCACAGGGTATTGTGATGGAAGAGGAAACAGTTTACATGCCTTTTCCTAACAGATATCTATTGCTTCACTTTTTTGGAAACACACCCTTCAGCGTTTTCTTATTTCTACCTTAAACCACACCCCTTGTTACAATAGAAAAGCCAAAAACAGAAAGCAACATATGCTCAGCTTTTGGGTGGTCACCTTTATAGCGCTACAATTTTGTTTTGGCAATGGAATGGCACTGCCCCATACATTGTGTCATTTCTGTCTAGTTTCAGAGAACTTACTTTGAAAAAGTAAAGCACATCTATAAAAACTATCGAGCCATTTGCTAAAAAGAAGACAAAAAAGTCCAAAGGCCCACTGATAGCAAAAGCCATACGTTTTAGCAGTGAATTGCGTATTTATCATCACAGGCATTTAAGCATGCAAAAGTTACATAACTCATTAGCAATTCCCAGGCAGATACAGGGTTTCCAATTTGTCTTTTGGACTGGTAGAATGAAGATGAATGGGGAAAATAGCTAAACTGCAATAAAAATAAGTGTTGGATGTCACTGTGATTTTATATATACATATATATGTATATTATATTACATGGAATGAAAATTGCGTAATGTATTTATTTTTTATTTAATAATCCTGACGCCATCTTGAAATTTAAAGAAAAGGGAGTGGCACCATGTAATGAATAAAAATTAAGATGGGCTAAGCAGTTCTAAATATTGGTCAATGTTACAAACGGTGATTAGCTTTGAATAGCTAACTACGTTTGCTTCTGAAGTTCTTACCAAAGAGTGACAAAAGCTTATCCATTGGTCATTATCACTGCCAAAGTTGCAGAGTCATGCTGCCATTTTCCACAGCCCATCCTAAGGCATCCTTGGCAGCCATATTGGGTTCTAAATAAACTAGGCGTCTTCACAGTCTGTGTTCTCTAGATCTTCTTCCGGTCACTTTGAAGGTCACCAAAGACTCTTCTGACACTTTTTAGTAATCAAACGACCTATGAGACCAGGCCAATAATGTGCATATTGGTTCAAGCAAAACAAACACCTTTCATTTCCTGTTAGTAGATGTTCACTGAGTGAAGAAGCATTGTACTAGCATGGCTTGCTTTCCAGATGGTTTGGTTATGGCATATCTCACTACTGCAGGCCAATAGCATCTCCTGTTTCCATGTGACTCTTCTGGAAGCATAGGGATTTGTGAATACTCATTTCCATAGACATGAGGTGGTGCTTTTCTGGAACGTTCTCATGACGACGTTACCGTAGACCGTAATCGTCTACCAAAGACACTGTACTAGTGCTGCAAAGCAAGCTATTCGATGAGTCACCAACTCACAGTCAACAGCCACAAGGATATAAAACAATTAGCAATTCGTGCTGTCACGCCGCTCCGCCTTATTCTAAAGGAAGAAATGATGGGGCATGCTGACATACCATACATCTGGTGAACCCCACATTTAGCCTCATTTGATGAATATCTATTATCTTCATTTTTTGGGGGGGTCAAAAACAGGCCTGAATTTCTTTCTCTAACCAAAACTGAATCTACGTATACATCAATATAAGAAAAATGAAAGAATTCTAAAATCCTGTGCTAGAATGTACTTTAAGGGTTCACCGATGGTAAATTGAGATAGACTTTATAAAGTATTAAGCTTCATATTGTCCGGTTTAAAATGTCTGCTTTTTCCAAAAATCTTCCTTTTATGATTTACCGATGCCAGGCTTCTGCGTTCAATAAATAATCAGTGGAAAACATGAACTATTCGATCCTTCAATGCAGATTTGAATATCTTTCTCCGAGCTCTTAAACAGCTGAATGCACAGCTGGTATTACACAGCCTGTGCGTAATGTGACATGTGGCTAGCATGTCTCTCATGCAGGTACAAGTGGCTACGCTGTGCTGCTTGAAAGTCACCCTCCCTGCCTACGCCTAACTTAATTTCACAATCAGCAGACGTTTTGTCCAGTCAGTGCTGCTACTGGTATGTGAGGCAGTCTTACTTCCATGTATTCTATGGCACGCCCAGAACATTTTCTACTCACTTCAACATCCTTCCAGCCTGCATTAAAGAGAACATGCTCGGTAAGCATGTCTGCTCCAAGACAGGCCAATTCATCAGCTTCTGTAATGTACTGGGATCTGCTCGCATGCCAGAGCATTTCAATACTAGCCCTAGACCATGGTGAAAATCAAAGCATTCTATGTGCCAGAGTCTGTGCATACATTTTTAATTGGTGATGCTATTGGCTAAACATACTATAGATTTAATAAAATATAGATAGGTATGGATAGATGGATAGATGATAGCTAGATAAGCATAGGTATATAGATAGATAGATAGATAGATAGATAGATAGATAGATAGATAGATAGATAGATAGATAGATAGATAGATACGTAGCTATATACGAATAGATAGATAGATACGTAGCTAGATGCGAATAGATAGATAAATAGATAAGGATAGATAGATATATAGATAAACAGATAGATACGTAGCTAGATAAGAATAGATAGAATGATAGATAGATAGATAGATAGATAGATACGTAGCTAGATACGAATAGATAGATAGATAGATAGATAGATAGATAGATAGATAGATAGATAGATAGAATCTTATCTGACTTTGCATGTTATAAGTATCATTTCAATAGAACATATGAGCAATACCAATTACTTTTAAAGTCCCAAAATCCCTTTTCTCAACATCTCCCATAACTACGGCTTTTGTTTCTTTGCAATACACAGCCGAGATCAAGAAAAAATGAACAGGCAAGGGCGGAATCTTTTGTTTTCCGAGAGCATATCATTATGCGTCTAATTAGTCAGCTAGAGGTGGGGTCCGAAATCAGGCTAATTTAGGGTGTGGAGAAGAAGGCGAAGCCACAACAAAGCCTTGCCTTGCAAGATATGACGCAGGGGGTGACAGGTTAGGCAAAGGATCAGCGCTATCCCTGGTCTGGGGATATATACTGCAAAGAAAGTAACAACATGGGAAAAGAAGGCATTAAACAAAAAAAAGGAGAGGAAATGTTAGGAGCTGTGGGGCTCACCTGTGAAGAGTCCAATGAATGCAGAGTAGAGCTTGGCATGATGTCCTAACAGCAGTGATGCTGCAGCAGCATCAGTCAGGACAAGGAAGGATGCTGCCTATGCACTTGCTACACCCAGGCACACAGAGCACAGACAGCACGTGGGAGGGGGAATTTGTAACTCAGTGGACGCAGCCATCTCACTTGATATACAGGGGGGCTGAAGGGGAGGAACCAAAGATGCTCTGGCATGTGAAAGCATCCCATAGGTGGTGTCCGGGCGACAGCCTCTCCCTGCGTTGATGATGTGGGTTGTGGTTCATTCCAGAACGCTGTGGAGGCTGTGATTGGAAATCAAAAGTGGTGCTGCTGAGCATTCCGGGGATGGATTCTTTTAGGCGTGGTGTCAGAAGATGCTGCCTGGGGAATGGCTGTGGCCAGAGATGCACTTTACTGGAGAATTCCCTCATTCATACAAGGAAATGGAAGCTTTGCCCACATGTAATTGACGTTTTAGCCTGATTCTTACACTTTTCCGTGTAATATAATAAGAAGCCACTCATGAAGGGTTTATCTTGGACTTAGTCCGTCAGTACGGCTGAATTACTGCAGTCAGCTGATGAGGCATCTCCTTATTTTAGCAGTTCCGGCTATGTACAGTGTATGTCAGTGACTGTGCCCATTCTGCGGGGGGGGGTGGGGGGAACTGTCCAAACTGCAGAAAAGATACGACTGTGTGATCGCTTTCAATCATTTCATCGCCAAGGGCGTTATACTAAACCAGAGCAAATTATGTATTTTTGTAATGACGCAACAGTTTCACACGAAAGCTATTATTCTTATAAATAATGCTTTATAGAGCATAATACATTTCGAGCGAATACATATGGGGTATTCCTACCCCATGTGTGAGATTTGCAGCTGCAGGAAACATGGACTGAGAAAATATGGAGGCTGCCCTTGCAAACCGTTCCTGGAAATGCTAGTTGCTTGGCTGCCATGCTGAATCAATGGCGTCAGTACTGAGTCACTGACCTGGAAGTGTGTGGTTCAGGAGTTGAAGCCGCAGGCGGCCGGGCGAGTAACATTTTCAGAAAGAAGACAGCATTAGCAGCTCCTGAATTTCTCTCAATAAAGGTTTCCATTTGTATATGGAGTTATACAGTCCAGGGACAGAGGAGATCGGGGTGACGGTTTTACTATGTTAGGTCAGTCACATTATTGGGATTTGCAGATTGTTGCATCCGTATGAACTGGGCTCCACTTCCATTCGTATGAACTGGGCTCCACTTCCATCCGTATGAACTGAGCTCCACTTCCATCCGTATGAACTGGGCTCCACTTCCATCCGTATGAACTGGGCTCCCCTTCCATCCGTATGAACTGGGCTCCACTTCCATCCGTATGAACTGGGCTCCCCTTCCATCCGTATGAACTGGGCTCCACTTCCATCCGTATGAACTGGGCTCCCCTTCCATCCGTATGAACTGGGCTCCACTTCCATCCGTATGAACTGGGCTCCCCTTCCATCCGTATGAACTGGGCTCCACTTCCATCCGTATGAACTGGGCTCCCCTTCCATCCGTATGAACTGGGCTCCACTTCCATCCGTATGAACTGGGCTCCCCTTCCATCCGTATGAACTGGGCTCCACTTCCATCCGTATGAACTGGGCTCCCCTTCCATCCGTATGAACTGGGCTCCACTTCCATCCGTATGAACTGGGCTCCCCTTCCATCCGTATGAACTGGGCTCCACTTCCATCCGTATGAACTGGGCTCCCCTTCCATCCGTATGAACTGGGCTCCACTTCCATCCGTATGAACTGGGCTCCCCTTCCATCCGTATGAACTGGGCTCCACTTCCATCCGTATGAACTGGGCTCCCCTTCCATCCGTATGAACTGGGCTCCACTTCCATCCGTATGAACTGGGCTCCCCTTCCATCCGTATGAACTGGGCTCCACTTCCATCCGTATGAACTGGGCTCCCCTTCCATCCGTATGAACTGGGCTCCACTTCCATCCGTATGAACTGGGCTCCCCTTCCATCCGTATGAACTGGGCTCCACTTCCATCCGTATGAACTGGGCTCCCCTTCCATCCGTATGAACTGGGCTCCACTTCCATCCGTATGAACTGGGCTCCCCTTCCATCCGTATGAACTGGGCTCCACTTCCATCCGTATGAACTGGGCTCCCCTTCCATCCGTATGAACTGGGCTCCACTTCCATCCGTATGAACTGGGCTCCCCTTCCATCCGTATGAACTGGGCTCCACTTCCATCCGTATGAACTGGGCTCCCCTTCCATCCGTATGAACTGGGCTCCACTTCCATCCGTATGAACTGGGCTCCCCTTCCATCCGTATGAACTGGGCTCCACTTCCATCCGTATGAACTGGGCTCCCCTTCCATCCGTATGAACTGGGCTCCACTTCCATCCGTATGAACTGGGCTCCCCTTCCATCCGTATGAACTGGGCTCCACTTCCATCCGTATGAACTGGGCTCCCCTTCCATCCGTATGAACTGGGCTCCACTTCCATCCGTATGAACTGGGCTCCCCTTCCATCCGTATGAACTGGGCTCCACTTCCATCCGTATGAACTGGGCTCCCCTTCCATCCGTATGAACTGGGCTCCACTTCCATCCGTATGAACTGGGCTCCCCTTCCATCCGTATGAACTGGGCTCCACTTCCATCCGTATGAACTGGGCTCCCCTTCCATCCGTATGAACTGGGCTCCACTTCCATCCGTATGAACTGGGCTCCCCTTCCATCCGTATGAACTGGGCTCCACTTCCATCCGTATGAACTGGGCTCCCCTTCCATCCGTATGAACTGGGCTCCACTTCCATCCGTATGAACTGGGCTCCCCTTCCATCCGTATGAACTGGGCTCCACTTCCATCCGTATGAACTGGGCTCCCCTTCCATCCGTATGAACTGGGCTCCACTTCCATCCGTATGAACTGGGCTCCCCTTCCATCCGTATGAACTGGGCTCCACTTCCATCCGTATGAACTGGGCTCCCCTTCCATCCGTATGAACTGGGCTCCACTTCCATCCGTATGAACTGGGCTCCCCTTCCATCCGTATGAACTGGGCTCCACTTCCATCCGTATGAACTGGGCTCCCCTTCCATCCGTATGAACTGGGCTCCACTTCCATCCGTATGAACTGGGCTCCCCTTCCATCCGTATGAACTGGGCTCCACTTCCATCCGTATGAACTGGGCTCCCCTTCCATCCGTATGAACTGGGCTCCACTTCCATCCGTATGAACTGGGCTCCCCTTCCATCCGTATGAACTGGGCTCCACTTCCATCCGTATGAACTGGGCTCCCCTTCCATCCGTATGAACTGGGCTCCACTTCCATCCGTATGAACTGGGCTCCCCTTCCATCCGTATGAACTGGGCTCCACTTCCATCCGTATGAACTGGGCTCCACTTCCAGCAGGAGCAAAATACTGGGTTTAAATTCACCTTTCTTTCTTTCTAGTGCTCACTATGTCATAAAACCTGTAGATGACCAAAACCATCGGTCTATGGCTGACCAGTCTCTGAACCCCTCACAGGAAATGCTGATGTTATTAGATGTCACTTCCTGACACTCTGTATTCACCTCCTGTATATAAACTTCTGCATTCACCTCCAGTGTATACACCTCTGCATTCACCTCCAGTGTATACACATCTGCATTCCCCTCCAGTGTATACACATCTGCATCTATCTCTAGTGTATGCACCTCTGCATTCTCCTCCTGTCTATACATCTCTGTATTCAGCTATACACCTTACTATTCACCCCCTTTCTATATTCACCTCCTGTGAATACACCTGCAAATCTACCTACTGTCTATATGCCTTTTATGTACCCTCTACGTATAGACCTCTGATTCATCTACCTTCTATGCACACACCTTTATATACAAACGGTTTCTATTTCTACATTTCCCTTCCTTTGTATACATTTCCGCATTCACCCCCTGTATATACACTTCCGCATCAAGCTCCTTGTCTGTACACATCTGAACTGTATTTTCCTCCTGTGCATACACCTCTGTATTATCCTCCTGCGTATACACCTCTGTATTTTCCTCCTGCGTATACACCTCTGTATTCTTCTCCTGTATATACAGCTCTGTATTATTCTCCTGTGTATACCATTCTGTATTCTTATCTTGTGCATATACCTCTGTATTCTTCTTTTGTGTATACAGCTCTGTATTATTCTCCATTGTATGCAGCTCTGTATTATTTTCATGTGCATAAACCTCTGAATTCTCCTTCTGCCTCTGTATTCACCTCTGTATTCTCCTCCTAAGTATACACCTCTGTATTCTCCTTCTACATATATACTTCTGTATTATCCTCCTGTGAATACACTCTTCTTCTCCTGTGTATACAGCTATGTATTCTCCTCCTGTGTACATAGCTCTATATTCTTCTGCTGTGTATACAGCTATGTATTATCTTCCTGTGCATACACCTCTGTATTCTCCTACTCTCTCTGTATACAGCTCTGTATTTTCCACCTGTGTATACAGTTCTGTATTCTCCTCCTTTGTATGTACCTCTGCATTTTCCTCCTGTGTATTCAGCTCTGTATTTTCCTCTTGCATATACACCTGTTTATTATCCACATGCGTGTACACCTCTACAACCAGCTTCCTCCTGTGTATACACCTCTATATCCAGCTTCACCATGTGTATACACCTCTGTATTCTTCTTCTGTGTATACAGCTCTGTATTATCCTCCATTTTACACCTCTATATCCAGCTTCAGCATGTGTATACGCCTCTGTATTCTTCTTCTGTGTATACAGCTCTGTATTCTCCTCCTGTTTATACACCTCTGTATTCTCCTCCTGCGTGTGCGCCTCTGTATTCTCCTCCATTGTATACAGCTCGGTATTCTCCTGCGTATACAGCTCTGTATTCTTCTCCGTTGTATACAGCTCTGTATTCTCCTCCTGCGTATACACCTCTGCATATACACCTCTGTATTCTCCTTCTACGTATACACCTCCTATCTTTATGCTTGGCGAATAAAGATAGGAGGATGAGGGAACACTGGATACCCTTTTAGGTATAACAAAGTATATTCCCCTGGTCTTCTATATAGATGTATATCTTTCTGGTTCCTTCTTCTATGCAGCTATACACATACTGGACACATACCATGTAAATGTGGCTCCTTGTAACTGAGGTTCTAGTGTATGCTCAGTCATTACACCAAGGCAGGACAGCAATGGAAGGTTCTAGTGTTTGCTTCCTAAGCTCAGTCCGTCACTCACCATCTCTGTGGGGGATACCTGCAGCTTGCTTCCTCTAGGCCAGGTTAACACTCAATTGCAGTCAGCATCTTGAGGACACCTCCCAGACTGGGAGATCCTCACATCTTCCACACCCCTAGGCCCTCAGGCCTGGGGCCTAGTTTAGTGAATCACTGTGGCATCCTCACAGGGGAACACCCTGGAGGGAAAGAGACTGTCCCAGGAAGTGCCTCAGGTATTTAATAGCTCTTCCAGCATTCACAGCAGGCTCCCCAGATCTACTGATTGGCCTGGCATTAAACATCCTTCATGTGGAGTGTTATCTCTAGCACACCCTGCTGGTGGACACCCAACACAGCATGTTACCAGGAATAATCACTACACACTTAGAGGACACAAGCCAGCACACAGCTAAACTGACTAATCTACTCTAACAGATCACAAATGCATCGGAGGAGAATTTGGAAAAATTCTAGATCCCTACACAGCTCTGTATTCTCCTCCTATGAATACAATCTGTATTCTTCTCCTGTGTATACAGCTATGTTTTCTCATCCTGTGTATATAGCTCTATATTCTTCTCCTGTGTATACAGCTATGTATTCTCCTCCTTTCTCTGTATGCAGCTCTGTATTCTCCTCCTGTGTATACACCACTGCATCCTCCTCCTGTGTATACACCTCTGTATTCTCCTCATATCTCTATATACAGCTCTGTATTATACCCCTGTGTATCCAGCTCTGTATTTTCCTTCTACATTCACACCTGTGTTTTCTCCATCTGCTTGTGCACTTCTGTTTTCTCCTCCTGTGTATACACCTCTACATGAAGCTTCCTCCTGTGTATACACCTCTACATCCAACGTCCTCCTGTGTATACACCTTGACATCCAGCTTCCTCCTGTGTATACACCTCTACATCTAACGTCCTCTTGTTTTTCCCCCCTTTACATTCAGCTAGATACTTTGTATACACTTCTACATCCAGCTACCTCCTGTGTATACACCTCTACATACAACATCCTCCTGTGTATACACCTCTACATCCAACATCCTCCTGTGTATACACCTCTACATTCAACATCCTCCTGTGTATACACCATTACTTCCAGCTACCTCCTGTGTATACACCTCTACATCCAACATCCTCCTGTGTATACATCTAGATACTTTGTAACAACCCACCTCATGTGCATACACTTCTGAATCCACCTTCTGTGTGATGAAGCTGTAAAACGATAGAAATATAAAGTACTGTAGATGTCTCTGGGAAGTGCCAGGTGTTCACTTGTTAAGAATACACACTCATGCATTTATATTTGTGTCTTGCATTTTAGAATGTGTAAACTCATTTTGTTACATAGTGTTTCCAATTGTGACTTTATATGAATATATGTAGAACTGACAAGTATACTGATCATGAGCAGAATGTAAAATACACCATACTGGAATCTGTACACATTACTGTGAATAGAAAAGCACAAGGCTGTATATATTGGGGATTGGGGGGAATTTATCAAAACTGGAGCAGACAAACTGTGGAGCAGTTGCCCATGGCAAGCAATCAGCACCTATCTTCAGTTTGCTCAGGTAAGATTTGAAAAAGGGACAACGAAGCTGAAATCTGCTCCAGAATTTGCTCCAGTTTTGATAAATTCCCCCCATTCTATCCAGCAGCCATTGGGTGCTAATTCACTCTTCCTTATCCAATATATCCAATCCCTGGCACACTATTTGGATCCTTTTATTTCTATTAATTTGTGGCACTGGGGATGAGTCAGTCTATAGTCCATGTACAATAGATTTGAGTACACCACTACATTTGGTTTGCAATATAAAACCATTTCCTGCAGCCCATGACTCCACGTGTTGTAGAACTACAAGACTCTAATATGCCACCTTCAAGCAGATATTTGTATCCTACAGTTGTTCTGTCAAGCTTTGAACATGAAAGATAGAAGCTGATTGGTTACTATGGGCAACTGCTCCAGATTCTGTCTGCTTTTGATCAATTCCCCTGTGTGTCTTTGTATGATGCACACAAATAAAATGCACTACTCTGGCACTCAAATTTGCTAAATGTTTCTTACACTATATTATTATGTTTTTCATGCAGTACCACAGTATCAATCAACTTGCAAAGGAACCATATGTCTCAGCATTCCCTCTCTCCTGCTTGGACTGGTCGTTCTACCTTGTCGGAGATTCTCAGTTTAGCTGCATCCAGGGTAAAGGATACACATGAGTACCATCCCCTGGTGCAGCCATTACCCCCCCAGGGATGACTGCACTGCGGATGAACAAGGACCAGTCATGCTCTCCGGGTCTCACTGTATATTGCTTGTGTTCTGAAAGCCTCAGTGTATGGCTCCTGATCATGTGGAGTTTCCCGACACTCCCGGGATCTCCTGATTGAAGCCTGTTCCCGGAACTTCCACATGATCAGCGATTACACGTGCTTGCTTCCGGGACACCACAAGAAAGCTCAGTGCCCAGCACGTTACTTCTCCTCCCTCCTCCTTATCCTGGCTGCCCTGCACTGTGTAACCATCAATGGAGGGAGGAGACTGGATGATTCCTTTGCTTCGTACACTAGACACATGGCAGATAATGAAGGGAGGGGCAGCGATGAGAGGAAAATGTACTGCCTGCATCTTTCACTGACATACTGGGTGGAATTCATAAAAACTGGAGCAGACAGAATCTACAGCATTTATCCATAGCAACCAATCAGCTTCTCTGTTTCATTTTCAAAGCTTAAAGGATAATTAAAGCCTTGGGTGTTTTTGCATATATCTAGTGCTAGCAAGCAGTAGATATATGCAAAAAGTGTAAAAAAAACGCTTTGAAAAGGGTTAATACTTACCCGTGTATTCCCCGCGCTCTCCCGTCCGAAAATGTGAAAAATCTCAGGTGGCCGCAAAGCATCTTGGGGCGGGTGCAATGCGCAGATCACATTTTCGGCCGGCACGTGAGAAGAGACACAAGATAAGTATATGGACGCATTCACCCGCATGCAGACACCGTGGGACAGGAAGTAACAGCAAGCTCAGAGGAGTCAGCGCTGGATCGGAGAGCCGCCACAACGCTGGAGGGACAGATGAAAAGGACAGGAAAGAAGAAGAAGATCGGATTAAGAAACATCATTTTTCACAGGTAAGTGCTGACATTAACAGGGGGAGGGAAATTTTTTTTTGACTTTCATGTCACTTTAACTGAACAGCCTAAAGAGAGAAGCTTATTGGTTACTGTAGGCAGCTGCCCCAGGTTCTGTCTGATCTAGTTTTTATGAATTCCCCCCATTGCATACTTTAAAACAGAATCCAATGCAGCATCGTGAGAGAATGAGAAAAATCTTTATCTGCACACACATCCATTTTCACAAAACACAGTGCTCTAATCTTGTAAAGCGTCTGGGGGAGATTCAATGAAGGCTTTGCGACCCAGTTCTGGTGTTTTGGCTGTATCTCAAACTCTTGTTTATATAAAGTTGGTGACAGTTCCGAAACGTTGCATTGGAATGCATTGGAATGTGACAAAATGTGTGAATAAAGAAGAGGTTTGGACACGTTTTCGGTGTGCTGGTGATGTTTCTGAAATCACAGCGCCATCCGCTGTCATTGCAGCACCCATTTTTACACAAAGGGTTTCCGGTAAGGAGTGAGGTAGAACTTGTAAGAGACCCGCAGGTTATACTGACACATACAACAAATTCACACCATTTTGCAGCTAAAGTTAATGAGACCAATGTCATTTTGGAGCATGTAGGGTATAGTGCCCCCCAACCCCCTGTCACTGGGCAACAGGATGCTGTTGGCTCATAGAGTCATTGAATGCTACGACACTGTTGCTCCATTGGTTGCTAGGACACTGATGTCCCATAGCATCATTGGTTGCTAGGACACTGATGTCCTATAGCATCATTGGTTGCTAGGACACTGATATCCCATAGCATAATTGGATTCTAGGACATGGATGTCCCATAGCATCATTGCATTCTAGGACACTGATGTCCCATAGCATCATTGGTTGCTAGTACACTCTCAGCCCACAGTGTCATTGAATAATATAAAGCTGTAGGTTGCACAGCGTCCTTGGCTGCTATGATACAGTCAGCTGCACACTGACCTTGTTTGTGAGTATGCTGTCGGCCCCACAGGAGCATAATAACCAATTATGCTGTGCATCCAACATGCAATGCTGTGGCATTGCCTGATGGATGTGGGGGTCTGCGGGGGGAAAGGGGGGCTGGTGACTTATCTGCATCTGAAAGTTCCCTTTAGAACAAGGGTGTGCCCAGAAATCTGACCCTCCCTGATTTTGGGGTACATTGTACCCCATGTTACTCATTCACAAAAATAACTCATAGACACCCCAGTAAAAGTCCCTTTATAAAAAATTTTTTTAAAATGGTCTCCTGTCCTGTTGATAAGGGTCTGGTATGGATAAAATGGACCTCACTCATTTTTACAAACCAAACAAAGCCATCTATGAAATGACATTAAGCTTAATTTGTATTTTTTTTCTAAATGTCACTTTTGCAACAGTATATCAAACAGATGCACAACTTCATATGCTGGTTTTTAAGGCATTCCGTGAGCATTTTATATAAAGGTATTGTGTATTGATAATGTTGCCATTTACGCCACATTAAAAGACCGGCCCCCCGCTCAGTGGATTTTTTTTTAATGTTTTTTTTGCATTGATACATATCCGTCATGGCAGTGGCCAGCTACCCATGCCCTTTTATTGCAAAAGCTGCTGATTACATGCAACTGCAAAGCAGTCCCTGAGCTACAGGAAAGTAACTTTGCCTAGGTTGAGATGATGTAATCAGTTCTGAACCCAGAGCCTCTGCTGTGTCTAGCGGTGGCTCTATCTACTGAGCCACTCTGAAACCTTGGACAGCTCCTTGCCTGCTCTCATTTGTAATCCTCAAGTAAACCTAGTTTCTGCTGAACTCTGAACTCCTTGCTCCTCCCTTGAACTTCCTATTTAAGCCATGGCTCTGCACTTCCTGTTTGCCAGATTATTGTGCCCCTGCCATTATCTTGCTTCCTGCACCCTCTGTGCTACAATCTGCTCATACTGCTACCTGTGTACCGACCTTTGGCTGCTGATTCACCGACTACTCTCACCGACTTCTGCTTCATACCTGATACCTTTGGCTACTGAACACGGCTTGTTCGCTGATTACGCTTCCATACTACTACGCCTGCTGTTTCAGCTACTGGACTCTGAGCCTTATCCCAGATTGTGACAGCAGCACTGTTATTTTACAAGTCACATGGTAAGAGGCTGACATTTGTAAACACAGCCAAGAAACGTACAAATACCAACATTGACATAACCCTCACCCGTACCATCTCTGAGCCAGCACCCCAGTTGATGCTGACCCTAAATAGTGTCTGAACAAAGATGGTTTTGTCCTTTTAAAAAAAAAAATTATGTGTAGCACCCCCTTACCTCTAGGCAGATGAGGAGGACTCCCGGGAGGCTTGGTGGGCGCTAGCGTTTCAAACCTTAGTACGGAATCCTTGACTCTTTGTAGAGCATAATGAAAGAGGTTTATTAAACTCAATAAACTCCAAGAGAGAATGTTAGGCACAGGATACCCAAAAATGGTTCAGTACTTTAAGACCGGATATTTGTATTCTCAGACTTCTAAAAGCACCACCAGGCAGTACAAGTGCTTCCAGTATGTCGGCCAGAACTTCCTGCAATATCCACAAGCAGCAGATTGTACCCAGCTCTCCAGGACTCTGTTCAGCAAGCCATGTCTTTTCTCCAGATGCTCCACACATGAGGCCATCTTTCTCAAGATGCTCCGCTGCTTCTAGATCTACCTTCTAGCAAGGCAGCATAAATGTTCTAGGCCCCTAAGACAAGTTCAGGCCCACTTTTATCATCACCCTCCCCAGGCAGCAGACCTGTGAGGCAAAAGACCTCCAACACAGCCTCCTCTTTTGGCAGAAGCCCAAGAGGATAGGACCCTTCTGCAAGGCCACTCCAAATATGTATCTTTCCCCCAGCATACATCACTGGCAGAGGCGTAACTAGAACCTTCAGGGCCCTGATGCAAGAAACCATGAAGGACCCCCCAACCCCCCACCGCCATGACACCGTGTGGTTAACAGGAAGGCTGTTGAGGTCCCCAGCAAGCGTGGGACCTCAGGCAGCTGCTTCAGTTTAAAAATTTAGTGCCGTGTTCTGTCGAGAACGCGGACCCAGTATCTGCGTTTGCGCACAGACAGGATAAATGAGGAAACCGGCATTTATTTATATAGTATTAGTGTGTAATTGTTAATTGTGACCGTTAATAATATGCCATTCATGGCAGTGAATGATGGATGGCATATTATTAATGGTCACAATTAACAATTTAAATGAAATACTTTGTAAATAAAACCCTGTTTCCTCGATAATACTGGTTGGTGCGTAAGTGCAGATGCTGAGTTCGGCAAATTCGACTACATTGGCGTTCTCGACAGAGCACCGGTATCTGCTCTTACTATCGGGGTATTTTCACAAGTATGACTGCTCATGAAAATGCCAAGTATTGGCACTGACTGGTGCATCCCTACTTAAAAATATAATGTATTGCTGGGACTTGTAGTCCTGCATAGCTGGTGCTATTCTGCATTGCTGCATAATCATTATACAGCAATGCAGAATACCACCAGATATGCAGGACTACAAGTCCCAGCAATACATAATAATAAAAAACAGCAATGCAAAATACCACCAGCTTCCACCCCCCCGGGCCCAGGCGGAATGCCAGGGCCCGGTCGCAATTGCGACCACTGCGACCCTGGTAGTTCCGCCAGTGATCACTGGCAATAAACCTCGTCATTTGCCAGAAATATATGCACATTCATAACTAGCAATATATTTTCTTATTGCTCTATCTACCAGGAACCCTCCCTGACAACAAGCAAAATTAAACAATTTTCTGAATTCAGAGGAAACCCAACAAACAAAGAAACAATAACAATTAGGGCTCAGTTGTCTACAGCCTACCCGCAACACTAAATTTGGACTAGGTACACTCTAGCAATGTCCCTACCAATGCAATTGATACATTACTTTGCACATTAATTGCATGCATGCACTTAGTGTATATAAAGGCAATTTCTGGTTTTGGATAAGGTGGGAAAGTGTTAGACACTTTATTAAGTTTTTATTGATGTCAGTGTCTCCTTCAGAGAGATGAATCAATATCTTTATCCTGATGAGCATTGCCACCAAGACAGAAAGGGAGAGTAAAGCCAAACCTCGACACTCGGCACTTGCTCCTATAACAACTCTCTAAAGGTGCCCATTCACCTGCTGATTATCGTACGACAATCCCGGGAAATCCAGCGATCGTACGATAATTGGCAGGTGTATGGAAGGCGTGCAACCGTTTCTACTGTACAGTCACACCTCTTTTGTCTTACAAGCATGTTTGAAAACCTGCCGAGAATCGTACGATTTTCGGCGGGTTTGTGGTCTGCTCGTAAGACAAATGCCGCACGGGCCGGTGTGCACAAGCGCACAATGCCCGTTCAGCATTGCAGTCATCGGAAGTACGATCTGCCTGTCCAAGATGGGCAGATTGTAAGTTTTTTAAATTACCTTACAACCATCGCAAGATGAAAGTCTTGCAATGGTTGTAAGGTGTATGGCCAGCTTAAGATGGGAGTTCTTTTACTTTGGAGAGGTTTGCTTTATTTTCCTGCTATGTCTCCAGGACATGAAGTGAATAGAAATCTCCCCAGTGGGACACAGGCAGCAAAACAAAAATGTGATGGGGTTTAACCCTTCCCTACTTTAATCCATCCTGGCAAATTGTTGCTGCATTGTTAACTGTTCTACTGAAGCAGAAGTTTTCAGACGTTCTGTACACTAATATTTCAAGTAAATGCCATTTTCATCTGACTCAACACTGCAATGTCATCACTTACACCCCATAACAAAACACGTGCAATGCTATGTATCATAAATGAGTCATTCATCTAGTCTACAGATCAGCTGAAAAGATGACAATTGATCAAGCTGGCCACAACCGCTTGCTTTGTCAGTAAGTGTTAAGCTTTAACCTCTGCACAAAAAATGCAGTATGCTGGAAGAATAAGCTCTGAATGTCATTGTTTCCAAATGCATATTCTGTAAGAATAATATAAAAAAACATGCAAATGTTGATGTTATCTTATCTTCCACTCAGATTCTTTCATTATGCAGCATGCAGTAGAAACATGATAACGTAATTCTGATTGGTTGCTTAAGTTTCTCTTATCCAAATTTCTAAAGAAAAACCCAATACACACTCTATATCAGGGGTGCCCACAATTTTTGTCTTGAGATCTACTTTTTTAAAGGACGAGCTCAATGCAATCTACCAAATAAAAAACACCTTGATTTAAAAGCACATTAAAATTGTTACTGGGACTACTGCCTCTCGCATGCACTCTCTCCTCGCTCTCTCCCCTGTATTTCTCTCTCTCTGCTGTCTCTTCACACTTCTCACTCTCTCTCTTCTCTCTGCTGTCTCTTCACTATTCTCACTCTCTCTCTTCTCTCTGCTGTCTCTTCTCTCTCTCTGCTGTCTCTTCTCTCTCTCTCTCTGCTGTCTCTTCTCTCTCTCTCTGCTGTCTCTTCTCTCTCTGCTCTCTCTTCTCTCTCTCTTCTGTCTCTTCTCTCTCTGCTGTCCCTTCTCTCTCTCTGCTGTCACTTCTCTCTCTGCTGTCTCTTCTCTCTCTGCTCTCTCTTTTCTCTCTCTTCTGTCTCTTCCCTCTCTCTGCTGTCTCTTCTCTCTCTCTGCTGTCTCTTCTCTCTCTGCTGTCCCTTCTCTCTCTCTGCTGTCACTTCTCTCTCTGCTGTCCCTTCTCTCTCTCTGCTGTCACTTCTCTCTCTGCTGTCTCTTCTCTCTCTCTCTGCTGTCTCTTCTCTCTCTGCTGTCTCTTCTCTCTCTCTGCTGTCTCTTCTCTCTCTCTGCTGTTTCTTCTCTCTCTCTCTTCTCTCTCTCCCCCCTGTCTCTTCTCTCTATCTCTCTCTCTCTCTTCTCCTATCTCTCTCTCTCTCTCTCTCTCCTGTCTCTCTCTCTCCTGTGTCTCTCTCTCTCTTCTCTCTCTCCTCTGGCTGTCCCTTCTCTCTTTCTCTCTCACCTCTGGCTGTCTCTTCTCTGTCTCTGTCTTTCCTTACCTGGTCTCCTCTCATGTGCACTGTCCAGTCCTCCTGTGGTGCTCATGTGGCTGAAGCTACAGACTGTGAGGGGCGTCCCGCCCCGCACTGGTGATAGTGTGGCCGACGCTGCAGACGGGGAGAGGTGTCCCACCCCTTCCCGTCTGCAGCGTCTGACACATTCAGCCGGACTAGCACTGAGGGAGGGAGCTCAGGTCAGTGAGCCGATCGCGATCTACCAGCATTTGCTTTGTGATTGACTGGTAGATTGCAATCGACCTAATGGGCACCCCTGCTCTATACCATCCTTTCCTAACTAGGGTGCCGTGACACACTGGGGTGCCTTGAAATGTTGTGATGGTAGGATTCTGATGTGAATTGGGAAATCTGATGTAAAAGGAGGAATTATGATATGCAAGGTGGACTTTGATGTGAAGGGGAGGCTCTTGATTTGAAGAGAGGACTTCGATGCAAAGGGTGAAACCCCACTTTTTCAGGTGTTTTTGTTTTTTTCATTTCAGACGGGGGTGCCTCAAGATTCTGCATACTTTTTAAGGGTGCTGTGATTAAAAAAAGGTTTAGAAATGCTGTTCTATACAAATCGTTACAAATTTTTATTTATATTGCACTGAGAGACTGACATCAGTGATAAAGGTACAATACGTACATGTAGAACTTGTATGTCCACCTAGACAGCACTGAAATATGTAACGGTAACTCATCATGGCAGCACTGTTGATCTGGTCTCTTCAGATAAATTCTTTTCTTTCAGATGTTTCACACATTTAAGAACATCCTTTGATACATCTAAAAATAGATTCTGTATATCAATGAGTGCAGTCAGCTACAGCCTCAGAATCTGCCTTTCGACTGAGACTGGGCTTCTGTGGAATATACTGTATGTCAGGCATTCTGCTTGTAATGATACTCAGCATAAAGTGGGCCAGATATCTCTAGTTGTTTGGCATTTAAATAGGTCACCGAGCAACTTGAGACTGAATCTCAACCCCAAGCATTTGTGCTTACATATGTAAGCATCCCCAAGACTCCAATTTATTCTGAACTTACCTTCCTGGTACGGGTTAATGTAACTACTTCACATGTATTTTTCTGCCATGTCACAGATATGTTTCTTGCAGTTCAACTGCTTTATTCAGAGTGACAGGCCTATAGCAGATTTAGTATGCGATTAACTATAAATGGTAAGTGCTAAAGGAAAATATAGTAATTGGCTTTTTGTGCTAAATTGTATCTCCAGCTATTTTTGTTGTTGTTTTATTAGAATAGGGAAGGATTACAATCCTACCAGTCCCACCTCCAGTGATTAGAATCTTCAGCACCCAAGCCTTATGGGTATGCGTTTCTTGCCCTCTGTTTTATAATCAACCCCTACATCCAGGGCTGTCCCTATAATGAGGTAGCCTTATGCGGTTACCACAGGCGGCATCTCATTAAGTCATGTGGGAAGGCGGGAGGGGGGCAGCAGGTGCGTCTGACACCCTCTTACTGGCCAGAGCATCCCAGGTTGCTAGGAGCCCTTGGCAACCCGTGATGCTCTGGGTGCCATTCCATCCAGCTTACTGATGTCACTAGTTGCCAGGAGCTTAGCGAGACGCTCTGACTGGCGCCGGGCCCAGCTTTTGGCAACCAGTGATGTAAATGAGCAGGGAGGGACACCAGACAGAGGTACCTTGCACAAATGAAAGTTCTTTAGGAATGCCAAGCAGGCATACCTTTAGATTACAGATATTGGGTAAATGTAGGTGTGTTTCTATGTAGCCTGTGATTCAGACCAAAATTTTCTAATACCATTACAGAACCTAAAGTCATGTATGAAGTCTCATCTCTGAAACCCCTAAAGAATGATGATGTATAGTGGAATTTTAATTTATAAAGGTTGGTTGGCATGTAATAGATTTAATAAAACAGTTTCAACTGTATCACCCTGGCTTTAGAAGAAATAAAGGTTTACTCAAATGCAAACCAGTCATCCTCTTTCAGTTGCAGAAGTAGTATGTTTTACCATCATTACTTAGTTCAGTGATTCTTGGTCTGTTTGGTCAATAGAAATTCAACATATTTCACCCCTTTAGTATTCCAAAATGTCTCATTTGGGATTGATACACATCATTCTGAGAGGTTGGGGTGGAACCAGATAGGGTTCTTGGAAATGGATGACCAATCGACTGCGGGGAACATTTTTATTAGATGAGAGAATCCTCAACTAATTTCTTTTTAATGAACAGCCAATTGCGGATAGAGTGTTCTTCCTATATACAGTATCAGGTTGTGGAGTAACTAATATGACAATAACGATAGAGGCTTCCATAGCTTTGTAGGCATTATCACCTAATTAGACCAGCCAGATTCCCAAGTGGACTAGTTGTGCAGCTGGATAATATAAATAAAAACTAGAGAGGGCTAGGCCTCCATTTTTAGTGTGAGCTGTAAGGTCTCAAACGACACCCTTAGAAGCTTGCATATTCCAGAGGGATGGAATGGAGATGGAGTTAATGGTTATAAAGTAGGAGTTAGGAATAAAGCAAAGAGAGTTGAAAAAGATCTATTAAAGCCTTAGGGGAAAAATAATTTTAACTTTTGATTGCAGGAGTGTATGATAGTTTGCAGAATATTTCCCGGGTATTTCATAAGTGGCAAGTGGATTGTGAAACCAGGTAATTTTAATGTATCAACAACTGGGAGTTTGGAAGTAGGGTGAATGTACATTTTGGTGTCTGAATCAATGGGAAATAGCACAGACTTCTCCTAGCTTAATCCGGAAACGGAACCAAACTCCTCAAAGGGTTGCAGCAAATGAATGAGTGATTGATCGGGATCTGTAACATCATACATGGGTGTCATCTGAGATTTTGTCTTCCAGAGAATAGACCTGAAGGCCTTCTATGAGGGATGAGGTGTGGACCATAGCGGCCAGAGATTCCATGGCTAATGCAAAGAAGAAGCGTGCTTTGGAGGATGGAAAAAAAGCATGTGTATATAAATTTGAGGTTGGCCATTTAGGAATAAAGCTGGTCTTATCACCTCCCATTAAGGTGGTAATAAGCCTATTCAGTCAATTCGCCAAGACCTTTGCCAGGATCTTTGTATCTGCATAAAATAGTGAGATAGGATGATACCAGTCGCATTTAGTAGGGCATTTGTTAGGTTTCAATATAAGGATAATCAGTGCCTCTCTCACGGATGTAGGGAGTTCCAGTCAGTAATATGCCTTTTTAAAGGTATGCAAATGGTGGGTACTATAATGTTGCTTTAAGGTAGAGTACGATTCTACTGGAAACCCATCCAAAACAGGGGTCTTTCTGGCTGCAAACTGGGTAATAGTGAATTCTATTTCCTTAGCAGTCAAAAGTGCATCCAGAGCTACTCTATGCTGTGGAGATAATGCCAGCAAGGGTTTCTGTTTTAGGTATTGAGATAGATCCTCAGTAGGGTATTGGACCATTGTGGAGTGTATGCTGGATTACAAAAGTCTATGATAACATTGAGAATCTCAGAAGTTTGGATCCTTAACAGTCCACGTCCATCTAAAATAATGGTTATACTCACTTCTTGAAAACAGTCTTTCTTTTCTTAGGGACTAGGGTATTATTGTATACAAATGACTGGTTGTTGCTACATGTATAAACATTTTAAGGGGATTATAAAAGTAAAAATATAGATTTTTCTCAAGGCAGTTGGTGCGTTGGTTACATCGCAAATGGAAAAAAAAATGGTATGCATGTTTATTGCTCAGTTTTTTATTCCTAACCAGTAAAGACATTTTCCATCATAATGATCCCAGTTTAGTCAGAAAACTTGTGACTTATGTGAAGAGATAGAAACTGCTGCCAATATATCACTTGACATTTCTAGGAATAAACAAATCCAGCATCTAAACTGGATATGTTGTTTATCTTTAATCTATCAGGTTGTATGCAAGCACGGAAGGATGAATGCACAGATTTTATTTCTGTAATGTTCTAATTAATCACATATACAGTTTCACCGAGGAAGTGAACAAAGAGCAGTCACCTATAGCAACAAATTACACATTTATTTTTTAGTCAAATCAATTACATTTTTAATTGGTTGATTTTGGTCATTGTAATTTGCATAACGTGATTGCTTTTTTCACTACCTTACTAAATTCCTGGGAAGAAGCTTTGCGTTTATTCAAAGGGGCTGTTGAGATCTTGTAACCTCAGATGTTTGGAAACCACATGAAAGGATTATTGTACCTTTTTTTGATATTTAACAAGCCTTTAAAGCATTTAGGATAGCTAACCTGGCACTTGACAACAGTTGCAAAAAGCAGCTATTAACCCCACCTAAACCTTATTATATATAAATAAGGATTGTAGGCAGGAGAACTGGAATGGAATGTAATTTCTATTGTCTTTGAAATGGCTCTTTTTAATGGATTCTTTGAAACTAATATCGATGTTTGTGAACCTGGTGTATCTTAAGGGGATGCTGAACTTGTCGGTGCATAAAGGAGTGGTGCAGAATCCAGAGTATGTCACAATTCCCACATTTGTGCGTGTTCATAGAAAGCTTTTTTTTACCTTGTTCTATTTTATTCAAAGACCAAAAAGCAATAAAAATCAAAACATATTAAAGAAACAAAAGAAAATGAATAACATCACAAAGTATAGAACAAAACATACACACTCCAAACCCACTGCATGAATAAAAACAATAACAAAAATAAAAAGAAAGGATACATTTTTGAAACCTCTTCTATTCAGCTATAATTATTGGGGGATCATTGGAAATCATACTCTTAAGGTGGCCATACACTTTACAACCATCGCAAGACCTTAGTCTTGCATTTCCAATTAACTCTGTGGGCAGCAAAAGTGCTTTTAACTGCCCAAAGAAGCTCCTGTATCTTTTCAGGTGTCTGGCGTTTCCCTGCTAGGGGTCTTTCTGCTCAGGTGTGAACCAGGGCCATTGAAAATCATGGGATTTCTTGTGTTGGGCAGTTAAAAGCGCTTTTTGAACTGCTTAAAAACTCCTAGGTGTGAACCAGGGCTTAGTATACCACAGTGTTGTATACTAAGATAAAAGATTGCATATGTTTGACGTTTAAGTATCTTTCCTGAACATTGTCTCGGTCCAATAATTTTGAAATACAAACTTGCTAAAAAGAGACTTAAAGAAGGAGGTTCAGAATATATCCATTGATGTAGAATCCCTTTCTTCCCCGCCAAAGATATAATAGATAGTAGCTTTCTTACTCCATGAAGATCTAGAATTCCAAAGATCGCCCAAGCTGCAGACGGAGGTAAATAGTTAACTAAGTTTTGCGGAGTTAATGTCATTCCAAAAGGACTTTATCTTAGGGCAGCTCCAAAAAGCATGATATAAATCTGCTGATTCCTGCCCGCACTTCAGACATCTAGAGGAACAGCTAAGACCCATAAGATAAGACCTATGCGAAGAGATATAGGTTCCATGATAAACTCTTAATACGATTTCTCTATAAGTGGAGTGCAGTAATTGTATTCCATGCTCTATTAAAAGCTTGTAAAATCTCAATAGTAGATACATTCCGAAAACAATTAGTCCACTTTGAGAGACTGGTGGAGCGTTTTGCATAACCAAAATCCAGTCTATAGCACCTATAAGCACTAGCTATTGCTTCGTTATTTTGATTGGGTTTCAAAAGCAGCTGATCTAGGGGATTCTCCCAATCTGAAGGTGAGAGATTTTTAAGAATACATATTGTATAGGAACGCATTTTGATATAAGTAAATAATTCACATTTCATGAATGGGAAACTCTCCGAAAGTGCAGCAAAGGTCGACAACTTGTAATCAGTATTTGACATTAGGCACTTAAGTGTTGATAGTTGTTGCAACCGATAAAATTTACACTATGATACAGCTTTGATATAAAGGCGTTCCTTGATACCCTGAACTGAATCAGCACGTAGCTGTGTGATATGCAAATGAGGACCATCAAAGGGTTCTTGGGGCAGAGACAATGATGAATGAAGATTTGCTGGACTGTCTTATCTCCTGGGTCTAGCCCGACCCCCTGCTGGGATTTACTGTCCACACCTGTGTTAGCAATGTGGCAATACATGCTGGGATGGGGGCCGGGGCATATGATGGAACCTTCTTCCTGTGTGATCATCTGCACAAACCTAGCTCACAAGCAGGAACAATGGTAACATTGGTGACCTTTTGGACAAGACAAGTCTTTCTGGACTCTACAATCAAAAATGTGATTCGCTGGAGAGGAGAGTTCTGAGCACAGAGAAAAACCCATGGCATGTGTGAATGAAAGAGAGAATGTGGTTTCTTGCTGAAGGATCCTAACCTCAATTCCTATCCCTACTGACCCCCTCCAAACCCCCTCTCCATTTCCCTTAATTGTAATTAGAATGTATGTATATCGCTGTTTGTAAATAAACCCAAAGTTTATTTAAGATTCAGATGTTCATCAGTAATTTAAGGCACCCCCAAAGCAGAGCACATTCTACAATAGTCCCTGAGTTGCCCACTCCTTGAAAAGTTGATTTCTAGAGGCATGGAGGAAATCCAAATTTCCCCAAATAAGAAGCCACAGCAAGCAATGGCTGTTTAACTGATGTCTATCTCCTAGCTTATGCCATGCAGTCCAACCAAATTATAAAAGAATTTGAAACAACCTCCTCAGGTAAACATTCTCTATGCATATGAAGTATGTATAAAAGATTGAGATCCGGTACTAAGTTCAAACCAGAATCTGTATAGATAATCGTACCATGGATCCAGTCTCTCAAATGTCTAGTGGCAGCTGCTAAGGTATATAATTCCAAATCTGGGAAATGAAGGCCTCCATTTTTAACAGATTGTTGTAATATGTGGAGACCAATTTTGGAGTGTCTATATCCCCAGATAAACCTCCAAAATGCATGCAGCAGCTTTTGGTGATCTTTTTTTCTAGTTAAGGGAAGATAATCATTGTAATCAAACTAATCCTCCCCATGTTAGAGTAAGATGGGACTACTTATCTAACAAAGAAGAACTCTCAATACTGGGGGAACATTAGCTTTATAAAGTTTGTGTGGATTTTTAGTAAAACCCCCCCAAATAGGGTATCTTCTTTATACCATATAAAAGAATATAGCGAACTCCACCTCCATAGAAAGCTTTTCTTAATCCATTAATTCATTAATTTCTAATGTATGCAACAGACTGGTTTAGATTCAGCTAGGTTCCTAATTGGCTAGGCTGCCTCCAATTCATATACCAGCATCACAACTGCCTCTCCAGTCTAAGAGCAGATGAATCTCTGAAGGATAAGGGCATTGAGAAGGTCAGGCACTACTTCAAGGGTTTAGTTAAAGCGATATTAAAGTCAAAATGTTAATGCGCTAATGCCAATGCTGATGAAATCACTCATAATAAATGCTGCTACTTCATGTTTAAAAGTTTTAACTTCCTGCAGAATCAGCTGGTCCCCTTAACACTGCGCCTGATATCCTGTTTTATGGTGGCTCCTTTCCCTTGTAGGGTCCTATGGAGCCACCCATGTGTGTGCTAGTAAAATCTATGAGGGGGATTTATCAAAACTGGAGCAGACAAAAACTGGAGCAGCTGTGCATGACAACCAATCGGCTCCTATCTTTCATTTTCAAATCTCAGCTGGACAAACTGCGTGAACTTGTTCCTGACGCAGGCAAATCTGTTCTTTGTTTGCAGCACATCTCTGCATATTAGTACAGTACAGTATAGTGCACATAGTCAGCATGTTGTTAAGGAAGAACTCCGGACCTGCCCAAAATTAACCCTTGCAGTGGGTCTACCTCTGCACTGCAAGAGTTAAGTGCTTGTTTTGGTTTAGGGCCTAAAATTAAAAAAGGTATACTCACCCGATTCCTGGCCCTGTAGCAGTGAACCGCTCACCTCTCTACCCCTCTGTGGAATGTTCCTCGGCATCCTCACGTCTAATGCAAGTGAATGGCCGTGGTGACATCTCGGGTTCTTAGATCGCTGCAGCCTGAAGAAGGAGAGGCCGTGGGGAAGGGTTTAGCAGCCAGGTGGGTGTGAGGAGCGGGTAAGTATATATTTTTTATTTTTGACCCTAGACCAAAATGAGCACTTAACCCTTGCAGTGTGGGGATAGCCCCACTGCAAGTGTTAATTTTTAATATTGCAGTTCTTGTTTAAGTGCACCAAAGCACCCCTTCTAAAAATCCCCCTATTGCCAAAGCTGATAATAAAGCTAAGCAAACCCCTGTATTTATCTTATCTGGAAGGCCTAAAGGGAGAGGCAGAGGCTCTTCACACGCTGGTAGTAATGGAGAGCAAGGCCTGCATCAACAGAACAAGGCAGTGGTCTGGCTGCACCTTCAAGAGACAGGGCAGAGAAACATTTTACCACTGGTCAGTTCTGGCCTATCACTGCTAGATTTAAAAAAAATCAGGTATCACAGCCTTAACTACCTAAAAAAATCAAGTTGTAATGGATCAGGTGGGAGTGCTGCTGTGGCATTCAAGCCAAGCAATAATGTAACAGTAAAACAAAAAAATCAGTGTGCAAAATATAATCATACTGTTTCCTAACACCAATGCAGCTTAAAAAACATTTCCCTAGCATATTAGCATGTATTAGAAAAGAATGGTGCTTTTTCCCTTTTGCCCTCGAAGGCTGATAAAAGGATGGACCCTCTCCCTGTACGGTATTTGGAATTTTTTTTTATCGGTACATGTCCGGTATGGCAGTTCCCTGCTCCCAATGCACTTTGTTAAAAACTCTCTTGCCTATTAACCTTGAAAATGGCCAGAATTGATTTCCAAGATTCACTCCCCATTGACTTCAAATGGGTTTTGATTAAAGTTTGTGTTTTTCGGAATTAATGATGGGTTTGACCAACGACACTGAATGAAACCCAGGTCGGTTTGCTTATCCCTAGTGTTTATCGGTTCTTTTGCGTTGGAGAAGCAAATCAGTGCTATGTTTACTTGGCTATTTCTGTGACATTCACATCTTTCTCAGTTATGCCACATACAGGTGTTAGGATATATTCATTCATTCATTCACTGCTAATTGTTATTCTCTCAAAGTCCCTGTCACCTGGAATTCCTGCGAAACCCTCGAATTTTCATTCCGGACTTGCGGGTCTGTAATATACATTGTGTGATTCTCTGCAGATCAGACATCTGCTTGCAGACAGTAAGGTTTATGTTAAATTTACTGTCCCAGAACAAACATTTTACAGATTTGGCAGGTCTACTAGTCGATTTCCTTATCAAAAGCAGCCACAGGCTAATAACCTGAGCACTGAGGTAGATTTGACCTTGAAGTCTATTAGGCTACTAAGTCTGCTGTAAAATATTTGATCATTTTTTTAGCAATTGAAATAAAAAAGAATAAATAAATACATCAATTATTGAATATGTCATTCCAAAGGAAAGATGTCTCTTAGTTTTTTTAACCACTTGATGACCATGGAGACATTTATTCAGTCATGCAATGCTGTATGAAATTAATTTGATATAATTTTTTGGGGGACAGATAGAGCTTTCTTTTGGTGGTATTTAATCACCACTGCGGTTTTTATTTTTTACTACATAAAGAAGAAAGTACAGGAAAAAACAGTTTTCCCGACCTTATGTTAGGAAACATTAATTATTACCCAAATTTATTGTAAAATATAAAAAATGGGGTCACGTCGGGTAAACAGACACCAAACCAAGCTTTAAAATTGCTCATGTCTGCGAAATCGCAAAAAACTACCATCCCCAAAATTGGCCATATGCGACGCTTTAAAGGTTTTTACTGCTCATCAGTTTAGTGTTAACAGTGACTAATGACCCTAGAATCATTGCTCTCACTCCGACGTTCGCAGTGATATGTAACATGTGCGGCGCAATGGGCGCAATCGTCATTTTCGCGCATAGGCACATCCGACACATGTTTGCATGTGTATTTGCGGGTGGAGGACTGTTAAGAAAATTTTGTGTTTGTTTACATTTTTTTACTGTGTAACTTTACATTTTTTTTAAACTTTTTTTCACAACTGTATTTCTATTACATAGGGGGATAACAAGCCCCCTATGTGATAGCCAATATACAGTGACAGGTCCTCTTTATGGAAACATCAGGGGTCATTAAGACCCCTAATGTTACCTAGGGACCCCCAGAGAAGCTGATGAAGCAGAGACCTGCTTCACCAGCTTCTCCCTGCTTCTGTAGCCAGGAATGGCAGCTGAATGCCGAAGTGATGTGATATACATCATTTACTGCATTCAGAGACCAGTGGGGAGACCAGAGGGAGATCATGTACTGAGCTCCCTTTGATCTCCGGTGACCAAGCCGCTGTGCTGGTCCTGGGCCCCCACCAGGTACAGCGAAGCTCGGGATCGGCGGCAGCGCGTGGAGGGAGGGTGGGGGGATGCATGCTTGCACGCATAATACAAGCGATCGGGCAGCTCTACAGCCACCAGAATGTTTGTATGTAAACAGCCATCGCAGATTTCCTGTTTGTTCACGCCGCATAGCAGCGGGCATGAACAGGAAGGGAAAGGACTTTTATTTACAACGGCTGGATAGGAGGTGGTTATTATCCAGCCCCAAAATAAAAATATAATATATTGCAGCCTACTAGTCCTTAGTTTTCAGTTTTCATGTTTTTTTCCCTTTATTTTTTCCTGATGATTCTGGGAATAACACATTTTCTATCCTAGAGTGACAACACTCACTAACTCTATCTATGGAGGGAGACATGGTTGCCACCTAGACTGGACTTTAAGGCCTCGTTCACACCTCGTTCAGATGCAGTGCGTTCCAACCCGATTCTGGCCAGAACACAGTGCCTCGCATAACATCAACGCACTAGAAAGCTGAACTATATTACATTATTTTTTTTGGGTTATGCCTTACCGAGCTGTAAGCATACGTCAGTTCTTTAACCACTTGCCGTCCGCCCATTGCATAAAAATGGACGGACGGCAAACTCACATTGGCGGGTTGCCATAATTAGGCGGCTTTTTTTTCCTGCTCACGCACACCCCCTAGTCTGATGTGAAGAGCCGTTACCTCTTAGGCAACTTCAAAGTCTTAATTTTGTTTTTCTTCAGCCATTCAGAGGTGGACTTGCTGTTGTGTTTTGGATCATTGTCCTGCTGCAGAACCCAAATTTGCTTCACCTTGAGGTCACGAACAGATGGCCGCACATTATCCTTCAGGATTTTTTGGTAGACAGCAGAATTCATGGTTCCATTTATCACAGCAAGTCTTCCAGGTCCTGAAGCAGCAAAACAGCCCCAGACCATCACACTACCACCACCATATTTTACTGTTGGTATGATGTTCTTTTTCTGAAATGCGGTGTTACTCTTACTCAGATGTAATGGGACACACACCTTCCAAAAAGTTAAACTTTTGTCTCATCAGTCCACAGAGTATTTTCCCAAAAGTCTTGGGGATCATCAAGATGTTGTCTGGCATAACAGAGACGAGCTTTTATGTTCTTTTTACTCAGCAGCGGTTTTCGTCTTGGAACTCTGCCATCCAGGCCATTTTTGCCCAGTCTCTTTCTTATGGCGGAGTCATGAACACTGACCTGAACTGAGGCAAGTGAGGCCTGCAGTTCTTTGGATGTTGTTGTGGGGTCTTTTGTGAGTCGTCGCTGCGCTCTTGGGGTTAATTTTGGTTGGCCGCCCACTCCTGGGTAGGGTTGCAACCCGAACACTCTAGCAACGCGCGGATATTTTTTTGGGAGAATGAGCCGTGGCTTATTCATATGCATATAGTGCCATTCATTCATATGCAAATATCACAGTTGAGACTATTTTCAGTAGGGGGCCAGTAGCCCCTATCGTAACTTTGGTTGCCCCTGTCTGCCTGACATCTTGTGTCCGGGTTTCTGCTGCCATGAAACCTGGACAAAGCATTCAAAACCCGGACTGTCCGGGTGAATCCTGGACAGGTGGCAACCCTACTCCTGGGAAGGTTCACCACTGTTCCATGTTTTCGCCATTTGTGTATAATGGCTCTCACTGAGGTTCGCTGGAGTCCCAAAGCTTTAGAAATGGCTTTATAACCTTTTCCAGACTGATAGATCTCAATTACTTTCTTTCTCATTTGTTCCTGGATTTCTTTGGATCTCGGCATGATGTGTACCTTTTGAGGATCTTTTGGTCTACTTCACTTTGTCAGTCAGGTCTTAGTAAAGTGATTTATTGATTGCGAACAAGTGTGGCAGTAATCAGGCCTGGGTGTGGCTAGAGAAAATACTTTTTCACACAGGGCCATGTGTGTTTGGATTTTGTTTTCCCTTAATAATAAAAACCTTCCTTTACAAACTGCATGTTGTGTTTACTTGTGTTATCTTTGACTAATATTTAAATTTGTTTGATGATCTGAAGCATTAAAGTGTGACAAACATGCAAAACAATGAAAAATCAGGAAGGGGGCCAACACTGTTTCACACAACTGTACTTGTGTCAGGTCACTGTAGCTAGAAACAGCCAGATGCATTTTCAGAAGGAAGTATGGCAGCCCCATTGGCAGAGCGAAGACAAAGATCACAAGTATAAACTTTTGTAAGTATCTGTATCTGAATTTCAAATAGAGGCTGTTTTCTATATTGTCAGGGTATTCTTAATTTAAGGTGTGGTGGCTTCTATTGACTGTGTTAGCTACTGTCCCTTTAAATAAAGAGTGGCTGCTGAGGCACAGCAAAGATTTGCTACTTGATAGAGTAACCAGATGCCTGCTCTCCACAGTGACGACAGCCTGTGTCTCCAATGGCGATAGCAGAGGTGGCGGTGGTAATGTATTTAATTCACTTGAGCAGTGGGTCAGCAGTACACTGTGGAGAGCAGACATCTGGAGGACCACAGAGAGAAGATTCAGAGACTGCTGAGGCTGTGACCAGTATCCTGTTTCCACCTGGGAGCCGCCCGGAGACCTGCGGGGAATGTCAGGAACTTCTCTTCTGAGGGCCCCTTCACATTTCAACTATAAATGTGTTATAGTATCTTGCTCACCAGTGTTAAAAAGAAAAAGCACAGGACTTAACAAATTAATTGGATCTTCATAGCTTCATAGTTTTCATAGTTGTCATAGAAGTGTGTGCTGAGTGTTTAGACAAAGCTTGCGGTTTACCAGTAAGTCTATGTTTCTTTGTGGTCACTAGCTATGCTTGGGTTAAAGGGAGTGTGGTTCAAACCAAGCTTTTCAACCTTCTTAAAGTGACACTAAACTCAGGAGTTAAATCTTAAAATTGCATTCAAGCACCTCAACTATTAACAATAATGTATCTTATTTGTGTATCACTCAGCTGTAGATCCTCAAATCATCTCTGAATTGGTGCTGACACTGTCCTTCCTTCTGGAGGGTGGCTACTTTTGTTCCTCATGGCCCCTGTATGTGTTGCAAAGTAGCCATCACTCCCAGCTCACTCTCCTTGTGGACTACAATCTCAATAAAAATTAGTAAACTAAACATGAGATTGTAGTTCATCACAGGAGTGAGTTTGGAGTGGTGGCTACTTTACAACACATACAGGGACCATAGGGAACTAAAATTTTGCCCACGAGCGGCATTTGATGTGCTGGTAGTTCACATGCAACAGCATTGTCCGTTGATAATCACTACCATGCTTATTAAAATGACATTTGGGGGAAAAAAGTAGTCACCCTCCAGACGAAAGGACAGTAGCAGCACCAATTTATATATGATTTGAGGATCTAGAGCTGAGTGATACACAAATAAGATACATTTTTGTTAATAGTTAAGGTACTTAAATGCATTTTTAAGGTTTAAGTCCTGAGTTAAGTGTGACTTTAATAAGAGTATGGTAGTGATTAACAACCGATAGTGCTGTTGCATGTGAATCACCAGCACATCGAATGCCACTTGTGGGCGAAATATTAGTAACAAACATAAGTGCAAACTAATGTTTGGTGACTAATAAATTGCTCAAGTGACTTGCCCTTTCACTGCTCCATTAGCTATGCCTAATGCCCGAACAATTATGGTAGCTGGTCAACTGTCTGAAAAGAGGCAGGAAAGCTGAGGTCACACATATTGAGTTGACTAATGACAAAGTCTTGGAGTGCCTTAGTCTAGATAAGTTGCTGTTTTTATTGAGTGGACACTGTTGATGGACACTGTTGAGGTAGTTTTCTGTATCTTGTATGGATGCCTCTTCTGAGGGAGTTAAACTGGAGGACAGCTGAAGTAAGCCAAAAAGGAGGCTGAAAGTACAGTACAGAGATCCTATCCCAAGGCTAGCTTGATGATGAATGAAAATACTACAGCACAAAATAGTTTGAGCCACTCTGCTTCCCATACACAGCTAAGTGGTTGATAAATGGATGCACAAATTGATTGCAAAATCAATAAATAAGAGAACTCGCTTCTTCAAAGCAAGGGATTTCTGTGTCTAGAAGAAAAAATATTGAGAATCCTGGCCAATAGAAAGCCATTTTGCCCAAATATCGTTAAAAAGGCTGACTTATTTTGCCAAAAGATTAATTTAATGTGCTGTATTTTTCCCCCCTTATATCCCATATAGTGGTGAATTTAAATGTTTTGTTGTTTTTCTATTCTCTTTAGTCAAATGGGCCTAGATGACAAGGAAGATTTATCTTACCATTAATTGTGCTGCATAAGCTATTAACAAACAAGAAGCATTATTTTATGAATGGAAAAAGGGAAATGAAAAATTAATGATAATGTCTCCCAGATGCTTTATTAAATAGGTTATGTGCTTTAGAGGATCAAGTGAAGAACAGGAAATTTCATCTAGGGTGTTTTAAAATGGCAAATGTTTAGGGAAAGGATTCTGGCAAAGCTTTGAATTTTGCTTTCATTTTTGCTTGTTAATGGAGGAGAACCGTCAGAGATTAGCAAAACTATAGGAACTAATCCACATTCACCCGGGATCGAGAAGATCTGGGACCTGCAGATACCTGGTATTTGAATCTCAAATCTCCCAATCACCTGCTGTACCAGCCAATGTGTAGCAGAACAGTGATATCTTTTTGTACAAACATTATCTTCTTTATCATTATCCATGACACACATATAGCTGCATGATAAACCTTCTGCTACAAGTCTCACTATGTGATGGCAGTTCACCAAGCTATACAGATAGAGGAGCTGGCTAAATGTTACCCAATTTTTGATGAAGTTTGTAGCTGTTCTTTTTGGTCTCCTTGCCTATTCTTATCCATGTACATCTTGTGTCTTGCAGCCCTAGCAGTGGCCAGTTGCCTATATGTATGTGCATGTCTAAATAGAAGACAGAATAAAAAACTATATTATATTGATTGCTCTGTTTTTGTGAAAGTACTATTACTAATGACAACATTTATTGTTAATACCCCCAAGCCCGCATTCACACCTGTGCGCTCCATGCCTCTTGTTTGTGCGTTTTTGTGGACATCTATGTGCGTTCATGTGCCATGATTAATGCACGCCCCAATGGAAGCCTGCATGCAGGACTTGTAGCAGTTTTTGCGACACGCACCCTGCATTTTTTCCGTGTTTTTGTGCTCAAAAACACGTTTCCCTGAAGGTATTTGGGGTGCCATTAGAAATAAATTGCTGTGTTTCCGTCAATGTGCACCAAAAGCGTTCAGAAATGTGCAGGTGTAAATGTTGGCTAAATGTGTGTGATTTTTTATTATTGTTTAAACGTTACGTTAAATTTATGTATTTTATTGTTAATAGTGATGAATGATTTGCAGGAAATATTTAAAGTGTACAGTATATCCAGCCAAAATGTTTTTTGGGGATATAAGTGGGGAATAGGGATGAGGTTCAGGTTGGCTGCTACCAATGGTTTGGTAGCAGTACACTTTTTATCAAATACTTTGCCAGTTAGCTGGCAGAAATAAGGAACAATCTTTAATGCAGTACTAAGCCTTTGACTTGGTCAGCTGAGTCAGAAGAGCCAGTAATTTAAAGGAACTGTGGGCTCAAAGCAGCCATACTACCAGAATTTTCTGGAACTTTTAGGGAGATCTGATCATTCTGTATAGGAAGGGATACTATATACAGTATAT
>NW_017307261.1:9976-46096 GCF_000935625.1 Nanorana parkeri | reverse complement strand
TATATTAATTTATTTATAGCATTGGCACATGCCAGCCATGGCCATGCTTGGCTTCCTATGCCTTTTGTTTGGCAGTAGCTTGCTTATTCGCTCTACAAACAGTCAGAATCGAATAACAAGATTCGCCCCCAATGGGGTTCACCACAAAGTTGAAAACAAGCTTTGCACACTAAACCCATGCGCATTTGCTCAGTCCTACTGAGGAAGGATTAGATCCGCTGTCAAGTTTTCACTGCTTTTCCAGGGGAACTTTAGATGCCAGCCATGGCCATGCTTGGCTTCCTATGCCTTTTGTTTGGCAGTAGCTTGCTTATTCGCTCTACAAACAGTCAGAATCGAATAACAAGATTCGCCCCCAATGGGGTTCACCACAAAGTTGAAAACAAGCTTTGCACACTAAACCCATGCGCATTTGCTCAGTCCTACTGAGGAAGGATTAGATCCGCTGTCAAGTTTTCACTGCTTTTCCAGGGGAACTTTCCGACAGCTACACAGACAGAAATTTGCAGAGTGTTACCAGAGTAGGAAAAGGCTAAAATCCTTTTCAGATTTCAATTTCTGTATGTGTTACTGTTGTAGATTTCCCCTCACCTCCTATCCGGTAAAACATTTGTCAGCAGGACAGGGCATAAGGGGAAATCTCTCTAATGGTGCCCCTGATTGCAGTAAAAAACTGACAAGAGTTCTAAACCAGCTCAACTCTATACAAAACCACATGTAAACCAAATCTCTGCTGAACTTAAAGAAAAATCCTGGTAGATCTTAGCACTGTGTAGTTTGAATTGTAACTTGCACATTTCTGACTGTTCGTTGTTCACATCCTGATCCTGGGAGGATAGAAATGCAGAAGAAGGCATAGTTGACCTGCCTTTTAAAGGTGCAAGTTCCAGGGCAGTTGTCCTACCTAGTAGGTTACTGAGCTGGAAGAAGCATACAACCATTGAAGTGCAAATTCCATTCCTGCTTATTGGTTTCAGGTCTTATTCAGATAACTGAATACATACTACAACCGGGATGACTTTCCTGGATACGCTGATAGACAGGCTTTCCATTAAAGGGTATGGAGACTATGGTGTGCCTACAGGAATATAATTCTGTAGCTTCTAGACAGAGGCTCATGGTATTGAAATAGTAACCATATTACAGTCACTGTGTGCAAGGTAACTTTGGGTAGAGCTGTGGGAACAGCTGAGCTATCAAGTCTTGCAACAACAAGACTTGATACTGTCTATGTTGCTATTGAAGAGATCTACTGTCTTGGTGACCACAATCACTGGGGCAAAAGGAGAGCCAAAGAGAACCCTACAGAGGGCAACCCTTCTGCTTTCTAACCAAAACTCATACAAGTATTGGTTGGAGTTCTACTTTAATTGGTTAAGGCTAATACTTATGACAGTAGAAGAATGGTTAGGAGCCAAGAATATTATAGTACATTGACCTTGTCTCAGATTGTAAGCCCTCACGGGCAGGGCCCTCCTTACCATATTGTCTTGAATTGTATTGTGATTGTAATGTCTTCCTTATATTGTAAAGTGCTGCGTAAACTGTTGGTGCTATATAAATCCTGTATTATAACAATAATAATAATAAAAATAATAATAATTTGCAAGATAAATTACAAGGGCTGATGTACAAAAAGGTTTAGGGCAGTGACAGGAAACGAGTAGATCGACAGACACAGTAGATGACAGTAGACTAGTGGATGGCAAGTTACAACTTGTTTTATCACCTCCTAGACTAATCTTATATGATCTTGGACAGAGCTCCTTGGACTTATAGGAATTGATTTACTAAAGGCAAATGTTCGCTTTTCAAGGGAATTTGCACTTTACAGGTGAGGTTTCCCCTTAGCTAAGTGAATGTGGTGAAATTTCTCTTTGCCATGAATACCCAATGGAAAAAAAAACCAACAACAGTATTTTGCCTGCACATGATTGGATAATCAAAGTCAGCAAAGCAAAGCCTCATTCACTAAGCTAAGGGGAAACTTCCCGTGCAAAGTGCAAATTCCCATTTGCCCTTAGTAAATCAACCCCATAGTTCTGAAGTAGCTGGAGATCTTCTGGCAGCCAGTTTCTTGTTAGCCAATCCTCTAATAGCTAATAAAAAATGAGTGGAAGTCTGTGGTTCATAAATTACAAAAATAGAAGCGCCTTTGAGTATGATTGATAAAATCAAGTGTATACATTGTAGAAAGAAAAAGACTACTTTGGTAGATGAGCCCCACAGTATGTGCCTAACTGACTGGTGACAACCTTTAAAACTAAGATATATTTTATTAGCTTACTAAAGCAGGTGTTTCCTTTCCCCCTTCACAAAGATAAAACAGGTACAGCTCTAATTTTCTCTCTCATTAAGTATAGTTCTTAAGATGTTAGAGACATCTTCAAATAAACGAGTATAATTGATATATAAATGGACCACTATTTCTATTGCCATTAAATGAATAGATCATGTTTCCCATTTGTAATTTTTGCTGCGTCCTCAATCCATTAGCTGCAATTATACATTGATAACTGTCACCTAATTTCCCTCGCTGGAATTTCTTTCATCTAGTAGTTAAACGAAAGTAGGATATGTGCTTTTCAGGACATTATTTTATCTGGTAGAAATAAACAAGGCCACACGTATAATAGTCATTTATGCAACATAGGCTATTTTATTCATTTGATTTATTTTCTGTACATAACAAATTCATTTATCTACAAACATTTCCTCCCTGTAATGTTCAGAGAAACAACCTTGATATAGACATAACTCACCCTACAAAGGATGCTTGTGTTCTCACTTATATATATTTCCTTTGATGGTATCCTATCCACTATCAGGCAACATGAGAGTCACTGTGCCTAATATTGACAAGATGGAATACACGGAGGATCTGATTTCAGCTCTTGTGGTTCCTTCCTGACTTTAAAGGAATCTTGTACTGAGAAAATATGTAGGCTGCCATTACTGACTTTTCTTTTGAAAATGATAGTTGCCTGGCTGTTGTGCTGAACTCCAGGGTAACAGCTAAATATACAGATGAAAAAATGTATGCAAGCTTTTTTAACTGCCAAAGGATTTGTATTTCTGCCCATCCAGTCCTTGAGAATAATACAACTCTGCCACATAGCACAGTCCTGATTTTTCTTTTCTGCAGTTTAATCGGAACTAAACCCACCAATTTTCAGCTGAAAAAGTCTCTTGGGGTAGCAGAGCTCAAGCAATGTGCTTACTCACGCCGCCATAGCCAAGCCACGCCCCCCGATATTAAATCTTTAACCAAACATACCAGTGTTGTTTTCGGCAGTGTTTTCATTGCATTGTGCCTACTAGAACATGCTCAGTGTGTGCTACATTAAAGGCATGCCTCTGGTAATAGAGTTTCCAATGTGGTTATATCAGCTTTCAAACAAACGTTCAAATCCTCAAATGGTCAGCTTCCTAGCTGGTCATGTGTGCAGCACCGTGGCAACTGCAGATCTAAATATGGGTTAAGATGGCACCATCCTTGCCAGATAGGAGGATTTAGCTTTAAATAGCACATGCAGATCTTACCTCTTCTCCAGAATCAGCATACGTGAGCTCATCTTTCTGTTACTCTGCTCTATCCTTCTATCAACATGTCCATTGTTAACACCTGAGCATGGCAGCAAAGCTTACTGGCTCCATGTGTTGCTTTTTCCTCTTTCAGTCTGAGCTCAGCTGTACAGGGGATTGCTGTAGGATAATACCAGAGATCCCAACTCTCCCGGATGCTCCGGGAGTCTCCTGCTATTAGATAGCGGCTCCCGGCCGCCCGGGAGACAAACATTTTCTCCCGGAAAGGTTTACTCTGCTCGATCGAGCGGAGTAAACCTTTCCCTGCTCTGTTTTTTTTTCTGACATTGGAGCCGCCAGCCGCCGTCAGTCAGAAAAAAACAAAACAGCATAGGAATGCAAACCTAGATTCCAATTGGCTAATTGGCTATTTCACTTTGCGATAGCCAATAGCAAGCTGGCTATTGCACCCGCCCACTGCTGCTGTCACTCAGCATAGGGGGACCTGAAGTTCTCCATCAGGTCCCCTTCTAGTGATTGACAGCAGCAGAGGGCGGGTGCAATAGCCAGCTTGCTATTGGATATTCCAAATTGAAATAGCCAATAGCAATCTAGCTATGCATTCCTATGCTGTTTCTTTTTTTTATTCTGACGCCAGCAGTCAGAATACTAAAAAAAAAATCTGCAGATAGCAAAGAAGCTATTGCTTCCTGTGCTATCTGCCATCATTTCAGGGGCTCCCCCCCCCTCATTTTTTAGGTTGGGATCCTTGTAATACCAAGTCAATTTCAGAAACGTACACTGCTCACAAAAAACAACATACATTGAATGATCTATTAGTGAATACAAAGCTGCATTAATGTGTCTTTTAGAACTGCCTGGACCTTTAAACATTTTCTGAGCCAATGAGCCACATTCATACAGATCAGTTCTTTCTTTGACTTCAGTATTAAGATCCGTTCACACTAGCCCACAGCATTTTCCTGTGCAAGATAGATTATGCTGTGTACGGGTGTCAAGGGTGGTGCTTCAGCCCACACAAATTTTTGGTGAGTTGCGTTTTGGTGACCTACGATGACTTCAGGTAAATTTGGGTGAGTTGTGGAAAACATTTTTACACAATGTACTGCAACTCACCTCAATTCAACGTTGCAGTATGAACATGGCACATAGAGAACAACTGTTTTAGATAAACCCAGGTCACTACACATATAGGGTCATTCACTAAAAGGGTGAAGAGTTTGGAGAAAGCATGAGAAGTGAACAATCTAGGACAACATAGCTGATTTGGAAAAATTCTCCAACTCAGGTCACTTTCCAGTTCAGCTATGTTGTCCTAGATTGTTCACTTCTCCTGCCTTCTCCAAACTCTTCACCCTTTTGTGAATAACACTGATAGTGTGAAGAAGCCCTCCTTAAAGTGTATTTCCACATTTGCAGTCAATTTTGAGAAAAACCCCTCTATATGCTCGTTATGTGTTCTTTAGCATACTGAAAAATAACTTTTAATGCTTAATAAAATTACCTTTAGATGTTTTGTTAAATCAGGCAAAATGGCTGATTCCAGGTTTTTCTCAGCCCATTCACAGTGGTCTGTCCTTATAGAAAGACTTGGGACTGAAATTTGAGAATTGAGTTTATCTGATAAGATCATTAGCATACAATGAACAAGCCACCTCAGGCCCTTCACCCCTCACAGCCCTGCCTAACATTCTAAAGAAACAGAACCCATAAAACCCTCACAAAAGGAAAAGCAATTTAATCTGCAATAAGTATTTTTTATGTGAATGGGAACATGTACCAAATATAAAATAGGTGTTATCTCAATTTGGCTGCAAAAGTGGAAATACACTTTAAACTTGGAGACTATCAGTGATGAGCATTTAAAATATTTTCCCCCAGGTTTGGAACGTGACCTGTTTGTTTAATTTTATAATTCTTTATTTATATAGGGAGGATCAAGGGTGACAAGCCAACATATCAGAAAACAGCACATAATGAAACAGTAAAACAGCAAATCATAAAACAAATCAGACAAAAAAAACCCAGTGCGCTGCAAACAACATAGCAAAAGACATGTTTCATTTTAAACAGATCAGTGTCTTTCCATTTATAACAAAGCTAATTTAATGAAGCAGGGGGCATTAAAAGGCAGGAACATGGCACCACACCCCTGATTGATTGAATAACAAAAAATTGAAAATCTGGCACCTCGAAAGCTTTGGGCTTTCGAGGTGCCAGAAACTAAACAACAATTTGTATCTAAAAATACATTTTTATTGATATATTTTGTTGCAATCTAATACAATACAATGAATACATACGCAATTGATTGCATAAATATGACAAGTAATATACTTAATTGTACAGACTCGACGCGTTTCGTGGTATTGCTTCTTCCAGAGTTCTGACAGTTCATGGCTATAAAATCATCCAACACACGCAGATCATGGGAGCGGAGGGATAGGAGAGGAGGGGTAATGAAGGCAAAGGCCAGGCAGGAGAACTATAAATGGTGCGCACAGCATCCCAGTGGGGGCCTTCCCGGGAGGTCAGGTAGACAAGAACTGACTTTGTGTCAGATATTTAGGTATCAACTTTCTGAGTACGATTTCAGTTGTTCAAGTAGTTCAGAATCGTTTTTTAGTTGTTGAACACAGTTTCTATGTTCACAACGAGTATTCTTTGATCGGGTATCCTCTTTGTGTCCCATGTGGGTCTAGTCACTAATGGAGTTTGCATGCATCCAACCCCCCCCCCCTCCCCCCCAGCTGGATAAGTGGCCACTTTTCAAAATCTACAAAATGTATTTTTAGGTACAAATTGTTGTTTCGTTTTTGGCACCTCGAAAGCCCCAAGCTGTTTCAATTTTTTGTTAGCCTTTCCATTTATAATAACAACACAACAATTAACAAATTACATTCATAATAACAATTACAATTACAAATTGATGCCCCTAAAATACTAGACCCAGATAGTAAACATGACCTTGACTTTTCTCCAAATTAAGAATAACCCTCTGTGATTCAGCTGATGCACGAGAGAGCCTTGGTGGGTAGTAGTTCTGGCGTCTCTCTGCTCAGTTTTAATCATTTAAAGCTGTACTCTAAGCAGATAATAGTCAATGGCACAAAGAGCTCATGATACATGAAAATATGCAGGCGTGTATTAAATCCCATTCTTCTCTAGCATGGTAATTAGGTATTGTGTAAACAATTTATCTTGTGCAGTAAATTTTTGCTGAACTCTATGCATATATAAAAGGCACAAATGAATGCAGTTCTGTATTTATTGATACATAATTAATTTTGTTTTTAAAATGCAAGCCGTGTAAGTAACTGAATTTGACCTGGTTGTAGCCTCTTGTAGTCCCTGGTCAGCAGAGCTCAGACTGTGAGAAGAAGTTTATGTGCTGACAAGGGGAATACTGATAGAAGATGAAGACATGAAGACAGAGAGATGAGCTCATCAACATGATGCATCTTCTTTACTACGCAGTCATAGGCTGAGGGTGAGTATATGATAGCCTGGGCTCAGAGGAAGTAGGTTGAATAATGCTGGCTGTAATTCAACACCATGGATGAGCTGAGGTTTGGAACAAACCCACTCCTAATCTGAGCTCCTCCGAACATGGAAGGAGCCCCTCACGAACATGGAAGGAACCTACTTCCATGCTACCCAATCAGCTGCTGGTGGGCAATACCCTGCCTGCAGCTTGATGTCAGCACAGGGGCGGATGCCACCCTTTGTTTACATGGAGCTGCAGGGTGGGTAATGCCCTACCACAGCTGATTATGTGGAAGTGACCATGGTACTTCCTTGTTAGGAGGAGCTCAGGTTTGCAACTGAGCTCATCCCTGTTCAACACGTAAGACTGAAGATATCTTGTGACAAAAAATAAGTAATGCAGGGGTCAACTTCAGATTGAAGGAAGTGCAGCAAAAGCTGCCTGTTTGTCTTCTCTTTTAATGGGCTGCTAACATTTTTTGACAGCTTTAAGACTAAATATTCAGATTCTTTGGACCAGTTTTCTTTAATAAGGCACACCAATGTGCAAATGGCAGAAACGCATTGCCACCTATCAGACTTTAGTATTGTGTAGTTCTTCGAGGTGAACAAATATCTCCATTGCTATGGTTTACTGCCCTTTATACACATGTGAAAAACATTCACATGTTTATTCACATGTGAATAAACATGTGAATGTTGACACAGAAAACTAATTGTAAGAGTAAATATTATTTATTGTTTATGTTGCTTTGTCATTTTTGAAATGTTTGTGATTCATTTTTATTGAGTGCTGAGCAACATTTACAGTCAATTCAACACACATTTAACCTTAATAATCCTAAAAATTATTCCGTTTTCTACCTCTTATTGATCTTGACTAATGGAAATGCAAAATACTGGTAATTTCAGGGTGAATAATAGGCATATTTTTATAGACAGAAGAGCAAGAATACTTCTGTAAAATATTACACTGCCTGTCCAAAAAAAAAATTCACTACCTGGATATATCGAAGCAAATAGGCCAGAGACTTCCATTGGATAATAGGTCTAGGTTCAGCAACGTTATGTTGTACGTGTCAGCTGCCTCTCTGAATATACCGAATGGCAAGGATTTTCCATCAATTGATTTTTTCTTCCCTGATGGCAAGGCATATTCCAAGATGACAATGCCAGGATTCATCAGGCTCTAATGTAAAAGAGTGGTTCAGGGAGCATGAGACATTTCCACACATGGATTGGCCACACCTCGAGAGTCCAGACCTTAACCCAACTGTGAATCTTTGTGATGTGTTGGAGAAGACTTTACGCAGTGGTCCAACTCTCCCATCTACAAGATCTTGGTTAAAAATGAATGCAACTCTGGATGGAAATGTAAAATCTTCGTAAGCTTATCCAAATGATGGCATGGCGAATGCGTGCTGTAATGAAAGCTAAAGCCGGTCCAACTTAATATTAGCATGTATCACTTTTTTTGGGACAGTCAGTGTATGTACCTAATGGAAGGTACAGAAACCCATAGCAACTGATCTGAAGTGAGCTTTGTACAACTGGTCATTTTAAGAGGGAACAATCCTCAGGATCTATTATAATTCTTATCGGTAGATATTCCTTCTATTTCCTTCTGTATCTAGAGCCCACTTTTTTGTTATCCAAGTATTTCTAAAGTCACAAATTGTTTCTCTATTTCAATATAGAGTAAAGAAGGCTAGAACCTCTGACTACTGGAACTGAAAAAGAGGAGCAATCTAACATTTTCTGCTGTCCCTCGAACAGAAATAGAGCGGAAATCTTTCAATTGGAACATTTTTTCTGGGAGGATTTTCCTTTCTTCTGAAAGATCTCTTAATTTTCTGTTGAGTCTCGAGACAGATCTCAGTGGAAGAGATCTGTAAAATGTTAATGGAGCACAGCCACCAAAAAACAAACAAAAAAGTGTTAACCCATTGCTACACTATACAAAAATAAACAATAAACTGTTGGCTTATGAATCTTCTGTGATTGATAAGGACTGAAAGATTCACAGAAGAGTTTTGTGACCAAAGCTGCAGGTTAAATCCTAACAACCCTAAAGCCCAACTTCAGTTTCTAAAATAGTTTAAATATAAAATTGCCAGCATATAAAATGCAGCTTTGCAATACTTACCTTCTGTCTGTGCTGTCCCCCACAAATTATGTGAATGTGTACTATGTAAAGCGCTGTGTAAATTGTCAGTGCTATATAAATATCTGTAATAATAAAAATTACATGTGGAATGCCACTTACAGATGCGGCAGCTGTCAATATATGTTGAGTCCCAGCCCTAAGATCAATAATAAATTAATCTTCCACAGAAAGCAAGAAATGCCTCCATACATTTATATATCCTATAAATACACTTAAAGAAGAACGCCACATAAAAATTATATTAACCCTTGCAGTGGAGTTAAGTGCCCATTTTTGCCTGGAGTAAAAAAATAACAGTTATATTCACCTGATCCTTTGAGTCAACCGGCTGTGACAGCACTCCCTCCTTCCCCTTTCCTTCTACGCTGCAGGGATGATATGTCCCTTGGCGTCCTCACGTCCTATACATTGTGTAAAGAACATGATGGCTCAGGAACCTTAGACCTTTGCAGCGGACAGAGAAAGAGAGACTCCAGGGACTAATCTATGAGAACTTTGTTATTTTTGGCCCTAGGCAAAAAGGAGCACTTAACCCTTGCAGTGTGGAGGTAGCCCCACTACAAGGGTTAAAACAATTTGTACCCAGAGTTCTTTAAAATTTCATGAAACATTCAGCACCAATAACAACAGGTGGATTTTTTTTCCTGGTAAATGATTGACTGATTGATTGAATGACGACTCTTTTAAATGTCGTCCTTACACTTATTTGTGTAGATACACCTTTGGGTACGTGCTGAATGTGAAAGATTATCTTGTTATTCTACAGCCATACAGAGAATGTCATAACAAAGGCACATTTCAGTGGTCTGAAAACCGCAGAACTTTAGAGCTGTATGTTTTTCCAACATTTCAAATAAAATAAACATTATCCTTATGTGAATCTTCATTTAACCTAGTGAATAAGGTAAAGCGTTGTTGACTTAAAGTGACACTAAACTCGAAAGTTAAATCTTAAAAATGCATTCAGGTACCCTATTAACAAAAATCACTTGGCTGTAGATCCTCAAATCATCTCTGAATTGGTGCTGACACTGTCCTTCCTTCTGGAGGGTGGCTAGTTTTATTCCCCATGGTCCCTGTGTGTGTTTTAAAGTAGTTACCGCTCCAAGCTCGCTCCTGTGATGGACTACAATCTCATGTTTAGTTAGCTAATTTGTACTGAGATTGTAGTCCATCATGGGATGGATTATGAGGAACAAAAGTAGCCACTCTCCAGAAGGAAGGACAGTGTCAGCACACATTCAGAGATGATTTGAGGATCTACAGCCAAGTGATACACAAAAAGATACATTTTTGTCAATAGTTAGGGTACTTATAAGATTTAACTCCTGAGTTTGGTGTCACTTTAAGTGATTCAGTAATACTTTTTAGTAAATTACATTTTTAAAACATTTTTCTTGAGCGTGACTGGGCAATATTTGAATTTCATAGCATTGCATACTGAACATGTTCATCTCCTTTAGTAAATTAACCTCAATGAAACAAAGGTCAGTCTGTCTCTATTGGAAATGTGCAGCCCTCACCCAGGCTTGGGCCTACAAGGCCTGTTATTTTAGTTATTGCTCCTGATACAGTAAAGCTCAATTCATACGCTAAGACATAGGCACATCATTTTACAAGATATCTGGGCCCTTTAAGACAACTGAATCCTCCATCATGCCATTCTATATTTATACTCCTATTATCTATGAAAGAGGTGTGCCTTTGATCAGATGTGAATTTGCTTTGTTTTTTTTTTTCCATTTCCATTGCTCTTACTACTTTCAGTATTTCTTTGCTGAATATAGTGACTCAGCTTGACATTACCCGTCATTACACGAATATTCTTGGAAGTCAGGAGTTTAGGAGATATGCCCTTGAAACTGACATATCTCACAGATGCCTCTTACTTGCATTTAACTACGCAGTCAACATACAGTACATTGAATACGCTGTGCTACAAATAATTTTTTTCTTGTATTGTCCCTAATACAAGACCCCTTTGTCTGACAGAGCACCGACGTGCAGAGATTTGAGGAAGCAAACTGTGAATGCAGGCGCTCCTGTTCACAAGATGTTTACCTTCTAAAATACGAACAAGCTGCGTTTAGCACGATTTTGTAGTAAATAGCGAAACATATGGTGTGTTTTTGTTTGGCATGTTTGTGTCAAGTGTATAAGTTTGGTAAATCAAGCCCTATATCTCAATAGACAAGTGGGTGAGAAGATGATAGAGGATTCCATCGAGGTTCTATGATTCTGCTCTGACTTTGCTATTGCTCATGTGAGCCAGATGGGCTAACCGATTGCCAAGAACCAGTCAGTGAATTGAGGAGGTTGAGCACTGACTGACTTTGTGATTGCAGTTTGTGGACTTTAGTGGGACACAGGAAGTGACTGTCGCTCTTACTAAATAAAAGGGATGAAGTGGAACAAATGGGCAAAAAAAGTGTTTTCTGCAGTTCTATTACAGTTAGTTTTATTCTTATTCTGTACAGAGTATTACGGCTGCCAGGGAAACAGCAATAATGTCATTTATACAAACCTGTGTTCATATACTTTGTACCTGTTAAACAAAAATGCAGCAATACATTGCAATTTTATAACTGTAAAAATGGACAAATAGTATGCTGGACCAATTTAGTTGTTGGGTATTTTAATGTAATTTTTACAACACAATCCCATATATAGTGTAATCAAATATTGGTAAATCTTATTATTAGTATCCTAATAATGAAATTCCAGTCACCTCTTGGTCCCCCTTATAATATTTATCTCTCTCCTTACCAGTTTAAAGTACATTGCAGCAGCACTGGTCACAGAGCATGCAAAATAATGAAAAGGGATATTTTAAGTGCACTCATGAGCATATTATTTTTTAACCACCATAAAGTGAATGATCAAAAGTCAATAAGGTCCCAGCCCTATCTAAATCCCAATTTCCTCACTATACATACATGTAAACTGGCTGCTAACTCAATTATAATTCAAAGAAATGGTTTCTATGTAAAAAAAGACTAATAGCTATGTAGTACAATAAAAGCTAGAGCGTTATATTGGTGTTAATTTTTATTGAATTTGATCATTCGCTTTATGGCAGTCAATCAAATATTCTCATGCACTTCAAATACCTCTTTTCCTCCTTGTATATATTGTGCAAAATATTGCCTATTATTCTGCATGCTTTGAACTGAAACAAAATTGAAAACATGATGTTGTCACAATTAAGTGAACTAACAGTAGATTTAAATAAGAAATGTAAAAAAAGTCAGGCTTCCATCATCTTTAGCTTTTTTCAGCTGAAAATTATGTAATAAGGGAACATAAAAGACTTAAGTGTATGTTTACAATGTAATATATTGCAGCCTATTAGTATTGAGATGTGGTGGCTACATTCGTTTGTTTTTTCTTAATTTAACCTGGTGATCCTGCCAGGAACACACACTTCCTGTCCTACAGTGAAAACCCTTATTCACTGTACTATATCTATAGATGAGCAGATCCTGATTCTGGCCTACAGAACGCCTCCACCGATCCTTCTTTCTATACATACTTTTATTATTACATAGTATTTATATAGCGCCAAAAGTTTGCACAGCGCTTTACAATATAAGGAAGACATTACAATTCAAGACAAGATGGTAAGGAGGGCCCTGCCCCTGAGGGCTTACAATCTGAAAGAGGAGGGGGAAATTATACATGAGGAGGTAGCTGTGTGGGGATGAATTCAGTGAGAATGTGAAGGTTCAGTGGTTAGGTCGAGGTGGGATAGGCTTCCTTGAAGACATGAGTCTTTAGGGAACGCCTAAAGGCAGCCAAGGTGGGAGATAGACGGACAGGTTGGGGTAAAGAGTTCCAGAGGATGGGAGAGACTCTAGAGAAGTGCTGGAGGCGAGTATGGGAGGAGTTGACTAGGGAGCTGGAAAGCAGGAAGTCAATGGATGAGCGGAGGGGACGGTTAGGGTGATACTTTGAGACAAGGTCTGAGATATATCCGGGGGTGGAGTTGTGTATGGCTTCATAAGTGACTGTTAATATTTAGAATTTTATCCTCTGGGCGAGTGGAAGCCAGTGTAGGGATTAGCAGAGGGGATGACACCTAGGACCTTGGCATGAGGGGAGGTTTGGCATAGTTGTGTTATCAATCTCAACTGAATGTTGGGGGAAGGTGCACGGGCAGGAGGAAATATCATGAGCTCAGTTTTTGAAAGGCTGAGTTTTAAGAAATGTTGTGACATCCAGGCTGATATGTCAGTTAATAGATTAGTGACACGCAAGGACACTGAGGGGGAGAGTTGTGGAGTGGAAAGATACATTTGAGTGTCATCGGCATAGAGATGGTAATGGAAGCCATGTGAGGTTATTACATAGAAGAGTTCTGTAGTTTGGGCAGAGATGATAACATTGCTTCAGATTTCAGTGCATTAGAGACAGAGAGCATATAAAGTTAGGAGCACACTGGACTTTAGCAGGCTTAAGGGTATTTTTGTGCTTTTACTTTTCATTTTTAAAGACACATAACATGAAAGTGCATATTCTGAAAAGATGTTTTAAACATATTTGACCTTGCCCACACATACATTTTAATAGAAAACACTGAAAAATGTTTGTACATTGGACAAGATAGATATAAGATTATATAAGATTGATAAAATAGATTTCTCCAGTTATTTTCACCTAAGCTGGAATATAGAAGAAGATTTCTGTCCTTAAAGGGGAGCCCTAGCACAGTGCATGTTGCTCTGTTGCTCTTGTGTGCACTATTATGGTTGACTTTTCCTGCCATTGGCTTATATCACTGAGTACATATTTAGTCAGGTTGACAAGATCAAGGCAAAATGTCTTGTCTCCTCAGAACCCTAACCTCTCAGTCAATCAAAAACTTTCCAATCTACTTCAACAAGAAAAAAAAAATACTTTTTGATGGCCAAAGGCAATTGGATCCTCCTTGGATCAACATGCTACAATGATTATAAATGTTAGCAACCATTTACATATTGTACATTTAAAAACACATTAAGACCTTTTTAAAAAAAATCAACTTAACTGGCTCCTGTGGAGGAGTAGTCCATGTTTTCACAGTTCTTACATGGGAAACCTTATCTTTAAGTAGGGGTTAAACCACTTCCTTTCTCCAGTTGCAAAGAGCGTCCCCCTGTCTTTTAGATGTTCATCTTAAGGGACTCCTTAAGATGAACAAAATTCCAGAATATTTAGGGGTCTATTTACTAAGCTGCCATAGGCAGCCGAGTTAATAACCGACCCGAAGTGAAGTGTATGCACTTCAGGCTTGTATGGCTGATTTCAGTCGAATATCGGCTGAAATCAGCCATACATCGGTTTGCTTCGTGTGGCTTCGAGTCGGCAGAACATGCTGTGCATGTTCGGCTGACCCGAAGTGCAGAAGGAGTTCGACTCAGCTGATCCAACATCTGGATCGGCTAAGCCGAACCTCCGGCAGGCTACTCGCTGCTGTCCAGCGTATTCTCATAGATGCCGAACAGCAGTGAGTGAATAGCCGAATGCCGCCGAGCTGCCTTCGGCTCCGCTATTCTGCTCGGTACCTCTTGGTACCGAGCAGAATAGAAAAATAGTTTAAAAAAGTAGAAAACAAAATGGAAAACGATTGGGCGGAGCTAGCAGTGACAGCTAGCTCCGCCCAACTGTTTTCTATTGGCCGGGCGGTTCTGCTGCCGTCAGAATAAAAAAAAAACCACCAAAGGAATGCATAACTAGATTCCTATTGGCTATTTCCCTTTGCAATAGCCAATAGCAAACTAGCTACTGCACCCGCCCTCTGCTGCTGTCAATCACTAAAAGGGAACCTGATGGAGAACTCCATGTCCACTCTGCTGATTGACAGCAGCAGTGGGCGGGTGCAATAGCTAGTTTGCTATTGGCTATTGCAAATTGAAATAGCCAATAGGAATGTAGCTGTGCATTCCTATGCTGTTTAAAAAAAAATGTATTCTGACTGCAGCCAACGGCTCCGATGTCAGAAGAAAAGAAAAAAAGACAACAGAGCAGGGAAAGGTTTACTCTGCTCGATTGAGCCGAGTAAAACTTTCCCGGAGAAAGTGTTTCTCTCCCGGGTGGCCGGGAGCCGCAATCTAATAGCGGGAGACTCCCTGAGCATCCGGGAGAGTTGGGCTGTCTGGAGATCAGCCTCCCTGGTTACCTGGTAACCAGGGAGGCTGATCTGTCTGTGCAAGAGGCTGGAGCCAACTGTGAGATGATGGCTGACTCTGCCCAGAAGTCAGTAGCAGGCTGTCTGGAGATCAGTCTCCCTGGTTACCTGGTAACCAGGAACGCTGATCTCTCTGCAAGTGGCCAGAGCCAGCCGCAAGATCACAACTGGCTCCGCCCAGCTGCCAGAGGCAGGCTGTTGGCTGGCCAATGGCCGCCGCTCGGCCATCTTCGGCTTTCACCTCGGCTCAGTCGAGCCGAAAAATATGCCTTCGGCTTGACTGAGCCCCTCGGCCAACTTAGGGAGCTGTACGGGCTACAGTGAATGAGCCTGTACAGCAGCCCTTCAGTTCTACTAAACCGAAGGGGTCCTGGGGTCGAAGCTAGCCGAAGGATCAGCCGAAGCTACGGCTAGATCCTTCGGCAGCTCTGTGAATAGACCCCTTAGTACATGGACCATGTATGTAAAGTATTTATAAAATGTAATCATATCCCCCTTAATTATCTCTTTCAAAGGGTGAATACATTTAGTTGAGCTAAACTGGCCATACACTGTGTGAATTTCATCAGAAACTGGATCAAATTCGCTCAGTGGGTGGTCCTGACGGCAGCCTTTCATTTGGGAGCCATTTGGGAAATCTTCAGGTGAACAAAATGGGCAGCCAATTAGCTGCCGTCACTGTTTGGGTAAAAAAAAAAAATCCTGCTGGGCTATTGTATTCATTATTCAATATAATAGCCCAACAGGATTTTTTTTTAAGAATGCAAAAATACAACTGGCTAACTGAAAACATTTTTGGCTAATTCCATATTATTTTCTCTTTATTCAGCAGAGATACAAAACGGTCTGTTGGGAGATTGCTGAACATATACTGATCTGTGGTATACACGTCAGGGAAAAATTATATCTTCTGAGGGTCTAATCTTTTAAAAACAGAAATTCTATTGTATTGCCAGCTCGAGCCTTGCCTGTCATTAAATAAATAGCGATGAATGATGTAATAATACTAGCTTATAAATGTACATTAAAATGTACAAACATTACAAAATATTCTCTTAATGCAGAAAAGTGTCTTATGCAAGGTGGCCAGTTGACATATAGGGGTCATATAGGTTCTCCAGACATAATTTGCTTCATCAGATGAATGTATAAGCATACAGATAAAATAAAGCTTAAGTGCAGTCTGTCTGCCTCTGCCAAGACCAGTTAATTTACAGTGAATATACGCCAAGAGTGCAGCAGAAGCGTAGGAGGGGGAGAGTAGCAGGCAGAGTATTCCTCCAGACTGCATTGTGGCACCAACCCAGGTCTAGTGTTTTCTGGAGACAGAGAAACATGCCAGAGCAAAATCATGGACCGCTTTGCAACTAAAATAACGGGAACGTGTGACATATATTTGTCTCCACAACATGTAAAGAGAAAAATATTTCTCAGTCTAATCTTTCACGCTTTCCTATAGCCATATTCTGGCCATATGTAGTATACTATAACACAGATAAATCTGAGTGATCGACAATTTAAAGTGACTCCGAGCAGTTCAAACAGTGCATATGATGAAAAATATATACCCACCAGAGACCACCCTAAAGCATATGTCAGGTAAAAATAATAAAAACATATGCAGTTCACCTCTGCAGTACAAGCACATTATCCCTTTAAAGTAATCCTTTGCAAGTCCAGAAAATTAACCTATTGATCTATCAGAATTGCACACAGCTCCCAAGTCCTGTTGTGGCCTGACAGCACACAGCAATTGTGTGTCAGCCCCACCAAGATGTCTTTTGATAAACTAATCAGCCACACCCACTCTCCCATCTCTTTAATATACAGATTAATTATTCCGAAGTCCCTGCTAAAACCAGGAGGGCTAATGAAACATTTTTTATTTAACAATCAGAAAAAAAAATGCTGATTGTAATATCTGAACCTCAGATGCAAATCAGTATAGGCAATGCAGTCATGAAAATATGAGAAACAATAAAAATACTAATAAAAATACAAATACTGTCACGTAAACTTCACTCAAAATGTACACTCACTGATAATGCACTGTAGGTCCCCTTTAAGTAGTGGTTTCATAGCAAGATTTTATATAGCTCACCCAGCTCGCAGATATGTCGCCTCCACATGCATGTTGACCTTCAAGAGCATCTTCAATCTAAATGTCTACCACAAGTAAAAACAAGACCTTTGGACAAAAACATCAAGCTCATTATCAGTTAAAGTCCTCTGGGACAGATTAATGACATTATTTACAGAGGTTTTACTTGTTTCCGATCCCGAATTGGATACCATATTGATCTATCACCATCCTCTTCCTGCTCCGCGTTGTCTGTTGCCTCTTTGGATGCCATCATATGTTTCTGCCTTGGCATTTTTCTAAAACTGAGAAGTTATATTTACAGCCTGTGCGCTGCTTTTTTTATACGTTATTTATGTAGCATACATGTAAATGTCTGTGCCGTAATCGTCCACCCTTTAAAGATATATCAGTCCAAAGTCTTCATTTATTGTTAGGTGAACAGTGTTTACAGAGTTTGATATACAGTATAATGGTATATTGTAGCAGGTAGCCACACATCATCAAGTTTCATGGTTGATCATCTCTTTCTCCTGCTACAGCTATCTTGAATGACATCTTCGCAAACGATTCCATGTTAAAAAAAAGGTTTACCTAACATCCCCCAAATTTTTTTAAATATATTGTAGCTTATGAGTAGGGATGAGCCCAGGATGCTCATCTGTGCCATCCAATCAGCTATTGGTGGGGAATTATCCGCTGTGACGTAAGCAAAGAGATGGGATGCAGTGATGTCATTGACCTTTTATGGCTACATGTCTATATTTGGTAAATGGCTTTTATCTAATATGGCTATGCACCCATATTAGGTAGATTACATCAGCACAAGCATCCCGCCCCTTTGTTTACATGCAGTTGCGGATGGGGAATGCCTGTACCCCAGCTGTTTAGGTGGGGCTGCCCATGGCACTTCCTTTTTGGGAGGAGCTCAGGTTTTGAACGGTTTTGATCTAAACCTGAGCTCATCCCTACTTACCACTCCTTTGATGTGGTGGCTTCATTTGTTTTCTTTGTTTTTTAAACTTTTTCCATTTATTTTAACCTGGTGATTCTGTCAGTAACACAAATCCAGTCCTAGGATGACAACACTCACTCACACTTCTGTATCAGGACAACAGAAACAAAATAGGACTATGGAACACCTCCCTACTGCTATTTAATTTAACATGGAGGTGAACAGCTCTGCAGATTTCGAAAAACGAATAACATTCAGCACAGGCAGAAAGCACGGGAAGTTATTAGCTCTCAGGATATCCAGCAGGATCAACAGGTATTGTTTTCGACTTATTAAACAGATATAACAAAACACTTTCAATGGTATAACTAATAGACCAAAATGGACCAAATAACAGTTTATTGTTAGGATTTACAAACACTTTGGGGGACAAAGTGACTTTGATAGGCAATATATACAATGGGGATATCAGAATAATTAGGGAACATTGTAGCAAATCATCTTACCAAGGAATCAGTAAGTATAACCTCATGTAAGAAGCCCTATAATTACCTATCATATTTTTTATTAAAGGAGAACTATAGGGTAACTGTTTTGACCCATAGTTCTCCTAAGGGTCATGGGAGGACACAAACTAGCATCCTCCCGTGACCCAAAGCTCAGTATACCGCGAGCTACAGCTCACGGTATACTGAGACGCCGCAGACGGGACGGATCCCGACATTACTGTCAAGATCCACCCAGCTGCATGATTGACAGCTAGCTCTGCCTATCTAGAGGCAGAGCCAGCTATACCCGTCCCCTCCCCGTCCATTCCTCCAGCCAGCGCTGGAGGATCGGAGCAGGGAGGGGGGAGGGAATTCCTGCAGGGAGCCGTGAGTGACAGCCATGGCTCTCTGCAGGGACGTGATCGAGAAGTGAGCGAGCGACGTTATGTGTTCGCTCACTTCCCGATCTATTGAGCCGACGTGTGACAGTTTCACTATCACATGTCGGCTCGAACTATGAGGCTGAGTTAAGATCACTCACCTCATAGTTCTCCTTTAATTATCTCATTCAACTACTAACTAAATTATGCTGGCAAGTGGCAAGCACTCATTGGTCAGAGTGCTAAAGTTCCATTGCACATCCACTTTACTTACTGTAAAGAATCCACATTCTAAACTAATGAAAAATATTCTTCCTTTCATACGGAACTAATGCCCCCTTGTTCTTTGCACAGTCCTTGGGATAAGAAGCTTATTTTCCAAATTTTTGTACACGCCTTGGATAGAATGAAAATGAAATGTTAATGAACACTATTAGTACCATTTTATTGTGATAGCTGCTATTCACAAGGTTTGCAGGGCAGCCGTCTATGCACTCTCCAACCTTATTTATGACATGAGGCTGGGTTAGAATTAGTAAAACAGCCTGAGCACAGGACACATTTCAAAGGAAGCTTCTGATTATGTTTTCATTTTCGGCTATATATAAATAATTAAACTAGTTACTTTACTGAGTTGTACAGACAACACACACACAGCCTACCATCTTTTCGATTAAAGCAGAATTCCAGCCAAAAATAACAAGATAAAAATAAATAGCTCATTAAAGGAGACAATAACCAAACCGGTTTTTGCTGCTATGTTAACTTTCAATCCAGAGATTCCCCCTGCAGTATTTTTTACTGCAACTAGTCTGATGGTCAGCGTCTTTCAACCCACTCCTTTGAGCCCAAATCGTCCTAGACTCACCTCCAGCCTGTGACTGGACAGTGAAAAGAGAAGCAGCACAGTGATGAGCTCATCTCTTTGTCACTCTGCTCTCTGCACTGTGTATCCTTTTCAGGTAGATAATTGTCAGTATATCAGGTAGATTCAATTATCTACCTGAAAAGGATGCAGAGTACGGCCAGTTCTGTGAGAGCATGTTATATATTTTCCACACCTCAGCAGCCTATATGAAACACACTGGATTATAATATGGACGGACATTAACATGGTGAAGCCATGCATTGGAACTCTATGTGCCACAGTGTTTGATAATTTTTGTCAGCTATCCACGTGCTGCTTGCTTGTGAAGTGTTGCTTGTTTATCATCTGTTTGTCGGCTGCAGCATCATTTTAATCAAGGCATTTGTGTTCTGGAAAAGGGATATTGTGGGGCCAGACCACTGAAAGCATGTGATACATTTTCCACACTTACACAGCTCATATGGAATTCATCCAATTATAGCGTGGAACTATCTGATGTGGATATATGAACTTCTTTTATGCCCCAATATAGGGGGGTTGATGCTTTTTGAGTGTGTCTCTTTTTTTTGTCTGTGAACAACGTTGTTTTTTTAACATGGGTGAGTTGGTGGAAAGGGATATGCGCAGCATCTTTTATGTTTTGAAATGAAGCATATACATTTTCACATATTCAGTGATGGTGTGAAGTTGCTTTGTGGTACTCATATCCACTAGACATGTGCAAATCGTTTCATTGCACATCAAATTTCAGACGAATTGTCAGAAATTCGTATATTCGGACACATCCACATTTCCGTATCCCAATGCATCCAAAATGTGTCCGAATCCGAATTTCCAAATTTCGGATTCCGTGCGAATTTCGTTCAAAAATTAAAATTAATTGGACATGTGATTTTTCTGGCCAATCAAATGTGTTGTTCAGTTTAATGCATCCGAATGGGGCTGAACACGAATTTTCGTTATGGCAACATAGGAGCATAGTACATATAATACTAAAGCTGAGGTGCCTAGACCCGAATGGTATTCGTGGTCCGAATTTCCGAATTGCATTCAGGAGCTTCCAAATACCATTTGGGTCTGGGAGCCATATACATATACAGTGGTACCTCGGTTCACAAACTTAATTTGTTCCGTGATTCTGGTCGCGAACCGATTTGGACGTGAACCGAATCAAACTGTGATCTCGACTATAGGAAGCCATGACCATGTGTCAGAGCAGGGAAAGTGGCTGCAGTTGTGTTCGTCACCCAAAGCGGAGTTTGCGAACGGAGGCAAAATTTTGCTGAACTTCTTGTTCGCGAACAGAAGCGTTTGTGAACCGAGGTACCACTGAGGTATTACTATGGAGCCACCCTTGTGTGTGTCAGTAAGCTGTGTGTGTCTCTACAAACACACAGACACAGCAAGGAAATGCTAATCCCTTGCTCCCCACAACTCTTTCCTCTTCTCTCCAATCTAGTAGATGGACAGTTGCTGCAGACTGCTCTAGTACTACGCAGGAAGTTCAAGAAAGTTGAGAGAGCTGGAGTTATTCAGAGACAAAGATGACTGTAAATGTATGGGCAAACATTTAAAGAAATACCTTGCTGGGAAATCAATATTTGTTTGATCTGGAGTCATTATTGAAGAAAGATTTTAATACATAATTAACTATATGGAAATAATGAGATAGTAGAGATAAGTTTTCTGCACATAATAATCAGTACTTGTTGAGCAGTTACTTTAAAGTGGAACGCCAGCTTCACCTTTAATCTCACTCAGTTGTACAGGTTCCTATACTGTAATGAAATAGCTTAGTCTGATATCATTGTACACTGTGAGCCATTCATATGGTGCATTAGGAGCTGCAGCAATTAAATTAGAGGACAAACTGCAGCCATGAAAGCTTAATTTCATGGCTGCAGTTTGTCCATCATCATCTGGTGGTTTCCTCCTCAGCCTTTGTGTCTCTGGCAAACCATTTGTATTCATTTAATTTCATTTTTTTCAATAATAGTGGCTTAGGATCACATGTAGGCATAACCTAGGGTAGTTTGCATGCAAATTCAGTCTGTCTATGAATGCCCACTCTTGCAGACTGTAAGCCACCCATCAAGGTATCTGCTTATCCATTTTGGAGGGGAAACTTTCCTTACTGGAGTAGGAATTTATAGCTATTGTTCACCTGTGACAATGCAGTTGCCAGGCAGGAGTTGTCCATTTAGTGGTTAGCCATATATGTTGTACAATATTGACATGCATTTCTATGGTCTAATCCAATAGTGATCAACGGGGAACCATTTGGGAACCTCAAATGTGGTCCTTGTAAGGACAAAAACTTTTTGGTTTTGTAAATTTTAACCACTTGCTGATCGGGGTGTTAAACCCCCTTCCTGTCCCGGCCATTGTTCAGTGTTCAGCACTGCGGTACTTTGACAGACATTTATTCCGTCATGCAACACTGTACTGAAATGAATTTTATATCATTTTTTGGGGACAGATAGAGCTTTCTTTTGGTGGTATTTAATCATCACTGGGTTTTTTTTTCTTACTATATAATGAAAAAAGTACCGAAAATTTTGAAAAAAAACCTGTTCTCCCTACGTTATGTTATAAAACATTTATTATTACCCATTTTTTTGGTAAAATATAAAAGACGTCGGGTAAATAGACACCAAACATGTGAAGCTGTAAAATTGCGCGCACCCGCTAAATCGCAAAAAACTACCATACCCAAAATTGACCATAGCTGGCGCTTTAAAAGCTTTTACCGCTCAGTTTAGTGTTATCGGTGATTAATGGCCCTAGAATTATTGCTCTCACCCCAACGTTCTTGGCGATATGTAACATGTGTGGCGTAATGGGTGCAATCATCATTTTCGCACGTAGGCGCACTTGACGCATGTTTGTGTGTGCATGTGGGGGCGGGGGACTTTTTTTATTGCTTTGATATGTGATTTTTAATTTTTTAATTTATTTTTGTAACTTTAATTTTTTTTTACTTTTTTTCCACTTAACTTTATTGCTATCACATAGGGAGCAGACAAGCTCCCTATCTGATAGCCAATTTGCAGTGACAGGTCCTCTTTATGGAGACAGCAGGGGTCTTTAAGACACCTAATGTCACTTAGGGACCCCCGAGAAGCTGATGAAGTACAGATCTGCTTCGCCAGCTTCTCTCCGGTTTCTGTATCGGAGAGTGACACTGAATGCAGGAAGTGATGTAATACATATCACTTCCTGCATTCCGACGAGGAGGAGAAGATCAAACGGAGATCGTGTACTGATCTCCGGCCACAGAGCTGCTGTGCTTGTCACGGGCTCACACCGGGCACAGCAGATCTCGGATCCGCCAGCAGCGGCTGCGGCTGCGGCGGAGGGGGCGCACACCCGCACGCATATTACAAGCGAATGGGCGTCTCTACAGACACCTGAACCTGTGTATGTAAACAGCCATCACTGGCTGTTTACATTCAAAGCCGATTTGCCGTTTCGCCGCCTAGCGGCAGTCACGGGCAGGGCGGGATGGGACGTTTAAAAACACCCACCCGCATTCCGTTGTAATTAAAGTGGAGATGGTCATTAAAGAGAGCTTTTTTTTTACCCTTTTGTCATTACATTGTGTGACACACAGAAAAAAATAATTTGTGTAAATCAGGTTTGCATGGACAGAAATTACCATGATGGTGACATTTTCACAGGCTTGCAATGAATAAAATTACAAATGAGATTGCACTCGCTTATTTGAGTGTGTGACACTCACACAGTGGAAGAAAATGTCATCCAATTTATTAGCCATATTTGATTGGACTTGATCATTAGGGATGAGAAAATCAGGATGTGGGGAGGGGTGTGATCCATCCTAGGGTGGAGGGAGGGCATGTCTCTGCTCTGACTCCTCTGACTCCTGATGTGCAATGCTGGGCCATGCATGTGCAGTAAAGAATGCCCATGTTGCCGATGACGTCAGATGCCTTGGACAAGTGGTTGTGACATTAAGGCAATGGGTAGATAAAACTTGGGAGGATACTGACGCTTAGATGCCTTCAGCCAGGAGACCAGAAAGAGGGAGATACAATTCACCTAGGTAAAGAGTGACCATTTTTGGTTTGTAAAGATAGCATAAAAACCTGGCGCACCAATCTAAGTGCAATAGAAAAGTTAAGCTCTTACAGAATATTGTAAAAATCTCATCTGTCACACATCAAATGGGTCTGGTCTAAGCTGCTGGTCTCAGATTGTTCTCAGAATGTAGGGCACTACATGGAGGGAGCAGAGCTCAGTGCAGAAAAAGCTCCAGATCACCTGTGCTGTGAGACACAGATCTGATGACTGAGTACTGCTGTAGCTGGTTCTCGGCCAGATGGGATCATAGCTGCTGGGTACTTCCGCATGTGAAGTGTCAGACACTGCTAGGCCAAATATATCACACTGGAGTCAAGTGTCCAAATCATCTTTACACGCACTATAAACGCATAGTTTTATGCACTGATCAAATTGCATTTTTTCCCCGGTAAATAAAGTAGATGCAAATCCTTCAAGGATACAGGCATAAACTGGACAGGTTCTGCAAATTACTGTAAATACCACAAATAAGTTTTGTTTGATAAATTAAGCAGTCTGTAAAAAGTAAAGCATAAAATGCGTCACATTAAAACATTTGGGCACTCTGTCATTCTGTACTTAGTATCAACTCCTTTGGCTAAAATTGCAGCCTCCTAATATTTCTTGTAGCTGGCCAGCTAACAGTATTCCTGTTTTTGCTTTACAAATGTTTTTCCTGCTGTTTTTGTTGACAACTTCTAGTTAAAAATGTTTTAATTATATTTAAGTATTTTGACTGAGAAGATCGTTCCAAAACTGTAATTTTTTGGGTTCTTAAAGCGTTTTAGGGTTGATTTTAAATTCTCTTTTGGATTATAGTATTTTGGAATGTAAAACTTTTTTAGCTTGTTTGCAGAATTTGTTGATAATTTGTAGGATCCATTCTTCATTCTATCTGTACAATATATTTTGTACCATTGGCTGCTACATAACATATGGGGGTTTGCTTTGCATATCTGACTGGTCTACAAGCAGTTCTGGGGGAGATTTTAACAGATCTGATCTGATTCTGTTATAGCAAATCCCTCCCTCCCCCGCCACCCAGATATCTTAATAAGGTATGTCAGAAATAAAGTTGTTCCATAAAAAACACATAAATTAGCCTGGGCTTCCAACACTTCCAGGAGGTGTGATCACATCATTGGTGACAAGAATTCACTTGTGATGGGTTTTAAAACTGTATATATCTTTTAAAGCTATTTGAATTGGGGAGTGGGGGGCAGTAAAGTGGACCTACAATTTTCCTCGAAGGTCCCCTTTTACAATTTCTTAGCATAGTGAAACCAAGAAGCATTTAGATACCTTTCTATAGCCTTTCTCTGTTTTGCCAGAGCTAGTTATCTTTATTTTGAGATCCTCTGTCAGATGATTAGAGGAATATGTGATACCTTGCTTGTGATACATTTTATCAGGCTCTCAGTCTCACCTAGTTTAGACTTTTATAGTTACATAGTTAGCCTGGTTTTCCTTTAGAAAGAAATGAATAAGTTAAAAAATGTAAAACCTCCACATACAAACCCTATACCAACAGCTGATCCAGAGGCTCCAACACAGGACAAATGTCTTCCCAATCTCCTAAAGCAATCTGATACTCCCTGGATTAACAATCTCTGGTGGTATTACCTGTTGAATTTTAATAGGCAGTTATATTCTGTGCATTTAGGATTGCATCCAGTTTTTTAAAAACAATCAACTGAGTTAACTAGAACTAGTTCATTGGGGAGTATATACCACAGCTCTTACTGTGAAGAAGCTATGAAGTAGAAGAGGTTAAACCTCTTTTCCTATATGGGGTTGATTTACTAAAGGAAAATAAGCTGTTCAGTTTGCAAGGGAATTAGCACATAGCAGGGGAAGTTTCCCTCTTAGATTGGTAAATGTGGGTAAATTTAACCCCTTCATGACTGAGCTAGTTTTCAGTTTCTGTTCATAAATGACTGACACACTTTTTTATATATATATATTTATAGGAAATGGGTAAGCCATATTAGTACAGTAGACAAGATAAAAAAAAACAAGATTTAAAAAGTCCTAATTGGACTAACATAATATTGAAAAGAGACAAGCTTTTGAGAATTAACCTCTCTTCTTCAGGTCAGAAGCAATACTAATCAACCATCTCAAACAGTCCATAGCATCCTCCCCACAGGGCCTGGTGGAAGAAAAGAGAGCTCACATGGTCGGTCCACCCCAAGTATTTATCCCCCCCTCCCCAGCATGCACCACTGGCCATTACCCTCACAGTAATTGGCTGGGAAGGGATATCTACTCATAGCAATCTATCATTGATTGCTCTGCTCTGTGACCAGGGTACACCCAGCAGAAGACAGTTGCAAACGATGACAGATTGATTAGGGGAAACCAAATGAACATAGACTACAAATCAACATTAGGCTGCTTACAATACAAAAATACTACATTTGATTACACTGTTGCCTACAGGATGCTACACTTGGTTGCTATGAAGCTATTGGTTGTACAGCATCATTGGTTGCTAGGATGCTGTTAATGACATTAGCCAGCATTCCCAGACCACTTTGTTTAAATTCAGCTGTCGGCCAGGGAATCTCCCAGCCAGCAGCTGAATGGGACAGCGGATGTGTCATTGGTTTCTAGGATGCTGGGGGTTGTCGGCATCCTAGCAATGAATGAGCTTAGAGCGGAAAGCTGCTCTTCCCCTGTGTAGTAATGCACAGTGCAAACATACACAGTAGCCTCACTCTTTGCACTGGCCTCTCTCTGTACACCAGCTCAGAGTTGGCCTTAATTGGCTCCAGTTTTCTTATTTACAAACTGAAGGTAATTTTTTTGAATTTGTCATAGCCATAGCGATACATTGTGAAAGTGGCGCAAATAAGAACTACCTGCATCTGTGGCACATGTTGGAACTCTTAATGAAACTGTCGCAAGGCTTTCATGAATTAGGTGCAGGACTTTTCAAAGACACAATACTTCTAGAAAAGTGTTGCAAATGCTTTATTGAATCTCCCCCTATAGTGTGTTTGAAAAGTGTTAAAAAGAATCTCTTAAAAAAGCACTGTCTGCAAAGTAAAAGGTTACTATGTACCCCTCCTGCTGCCTGTGTTGCCATTCTTCACTGTCTTTAAATGTTGCAGTGGCTGCAAAATCTTCTGCACCCAACACACTTCTGGTTGTGTCAGATTCCTGGTCCCCTGCCTTGTCCTGTAGTGAGGTTGGGCCGGGAGATGACACTACAACAAATGAAAGGAGAATCAGGCATCTGACATTCCCGGAAGGGCTGGATGCTGAAGATTTTCCGGAGAATGGTGGCGACGGCGAAGGTGGGTTAAATATTAACCCCTTTTTTTGTAGGGAGTACTTTTCCAAAAGTTTTTAAAATAGCAACAGAATAGCTTTAATGGCTTGGTGAATTGAATAGAAAGTAATGAAACAATTTTCCTGATGACACAAAATTAGGTATAATTATTTAAAGTTAGCAAGACAGAAACATATTACAGAAGAATTTTAAAAATAATGACAATATGAGCAGGTAAATGGCAGATGAAATTTAAAGCTGAGAAATGTTATCTTATGTACCCATACACTTACCTGCTTTATTTTGAAGGGAATGAAGTTGGGGAGAACGGAAGGGAATTTTAATTTGAAGGGAATCAAGAGCTAGAGAATTAAGTAAGAAATAGAGGGGAACAGCAAGTGAGCTGCAGCACTCAATTAAATTGCAGAAGTAACATTGGGAAGAGTCCTCTATAGCTGCTCTCATTTGCCTAAATTTTCAGATGAAAATAAGCCTTGTGGAAACAGTTAAGAAATATCTGTATTATTGTATTCAAGGGAACAGTCTCAATTTAGGTGTTTCTTTGAATTGTGGGTTTGCACTAGGAAAACGCGGGATCTATAGGAAAACTGTAGTTATTACAAACAAAGTTTCACACCCTCACCTCTCCTAACTAAATTTGTACATTGAGTATTTGAGCATCTCCGATGCTTAGAATGATTATTATTATTTTATTTTTTTACTGCCAGGGCTGGGCAGCACGCCATAATCCCGAAGCCCATATTACAGTCCTCACACATGCACTGGGCAGTGCCAAAGAGTATAATGCCTATCCTGGACCCACACAAGGGGCTAGGTATGAGTTGGTCATTATACTTTGTGATGAAAAACACATTATAGGGCCAATACTTTTAGGTTAGAACAATTCTTTGCCAAACATTAAATAATACTTTCATAAATATCCCCCAACATTTCTGCAAAAGCAGACATCACAGACAATACCAAATATGTGTATTGCTGTTCAGTCATACTTGTAATTCGCATACCTCTGTCACAACATACCTAGCCAGGAGGGTAACATCACTATATCAGCTCTGCAGTTAAAGCAATGCTTATTGGACTACTTATCTCTAATCTCCACCATTGAAAGCCCTCCTAAAAAAAACGAATCTTCGAAATACCGTATATTAGGATGACTGCTCTTTATTGTGCAGTATACCCTGCACTCTTACTCTTAACCTGGTTTCTGGAGGGCAGAGGATTATAGGACAATAAAAAGGACAGATCTAAGATAGTAGTATTATCAACTAACAGAAAAAGGGGATTTGTCTCTCGGCACTAATGATTACTTACTATCACACAATCCTCCAGGAGTAGTCTTTCTTGTAACATATCCACAGCTCTTGGAGAGGCTGCTCATCAATCTGGGGTTCTCATCAGATACATAAAAGACAAAAGCAACAAAGCGCCCCCTCCTTGTTTAAAATCTTATTTTATTTGAATAATAATAACGGTTATAAATACTCACAGTTATAAAATGTCAGTCAGGCTTGTCAATAAGAGACCACAAGATCAGTGTCTAAGGAATGTCCTGCTCCGACTGCGTATAAAAAGCTGCTTCCGGTCACATCACTATACCATCGTGCCACCGACTGCTTTTAGGCTGGATTTACGCGTTTCAGGGGCATACCCCCTTCCTCAGAATCACGCAGTCAGAGCGGAACATTCCTTAGACACTGATCTTGTGGCCTCTTACTGACAAGCGTGACTGAAATTTTATAATTGTGAGTATTTATAATCGTTTTTATTATTCGAATAAAAAAAGATTTCACACAAGGAGGTGGCGCTTTGTTGCTTTTGTCTTTATGTATTATCAACTATTATCAACTAATATTTACAAATTAAAGTTCAAATGTTCATGGTTGTGTTGTTTATTGTGGATAAGACCACATAAAGAAACCATCATTTTATCAGATGTATCCACAATACAATCACGAAATTATGTATGTCCTAAATATAATTAACACGTTAATTACACATCTTTTATTTATAATTGCCTTTTGCCCTTTAAGAGGGCAAAAATTGGCAAACCTTAAAGGCTTGCCACTTCCAGCGCTGTACATATAGCTGACTGGACACAATAAGCTCCATTAAGGTTGGAAAGGTTCTTTGCTATTTTTTTTTTACATCCTGTTTATTGATTTTCCTATTTGTACAAGAAGTATCAATAAAATGCACCCAGCCAGCTGTGCTAGCTACAAATATGTCTGAAAAGATGAAACATAACACTAAAAAAATAAAATATTAGGTAATGGGTTTGCAAATACGCTACAATGCAATAAAGGAAGTTGGTTATATTTCTTTTTGCGTCCACTAAAATGTGTTTAAAATTGTATTAAATTTACCAAAATGCACATTAATATGTTGAGCTTTCTAAATATAAAAAATATAATTTTCAGTACGACAATAGAAAAACACATTAGTTTTGTATTAAAGCATATCTAAACCCTAAACCCAAAAGCAAAAATGTAATATATTGCAATTTATCAATACTTACTTTTTTCCTTTATTTTATCGTATAGCTTTTTTTTCTCACATTTGTTTTAAAAAAAATTAGAAATGACAGACTTTGTGAATAATAAAATATTGTTCACTGTATTTACTGTACTTGCATGTTCATATGTAATTTGAACACATTCCCAATAATCCTCAAATTGTATGCAAGATACAGTGGAGAGTAACCTTCTTGTCAGCTTAAATGGTTACTAGAATCTCTTTCTGTTGACCTAAAGGTCAGGGTACCTAATAAATTGCCAGCCTAAGACCCACTATTTATTTACTGCCTGAACACTTTCTTAGCAGTAACTCATTCCCTGCATGACAGTTATGTGTAAATTATGGATGAGTGGGCCCTCTCATTACAGATTTATGCCCAAGACACATCCAGGGCCAATGCCATTCCTGCCCTGGTGACAGCTTTGAGTGCCATTGTTCAGGCCAGATGCGATGCATTGGCCCTGTATGGGTCCTGACTGTGGTGCAGTGTTTAAAATTCTACCCTGTACAGCATTAGAGACTTTTTATTCCTTTTTAATGTAGACACAGAACAAAAACTGGGGCAGCTGTGCATGGCAACCAATCAGCTTCTCTTTTATTTTCAAATCTTAACTGAACAAGCTGAAGAGAGAAGCTGATTGGTTGCCATGGGCAACTGCTCTAGATTTTGTCTGCTCCAGTTTTGATAAATTCCCCCTTTTGTGCTTATCGACTCTCATATAAAATCTATATTTAAATTAATCTAATGGAATGCCTGGGTGACTAAAGTGCAACTAATCACGCCTATCTTTTTGCAGCCAAAGACAGCACCATCTTAGCCTCTATTTGGATTGCAGTTGCCATGGATCAGCTTGTCATTTGTGGGCTTGAAAGTTCGGGTAAGAGCTGAAATCAGCACACTGGCAACTGTGCCAGTTATCACCAGAGACATACTTTGAATGTAGCACACACTGCACATGCACTATTAGGCAGAATATGAATAAAAACCCGGCAGAAAACAACAATAGTATGTTTGCTTAAAGATTTTTATAACATTTATTGAACATTTCTAACTTTCTTGTGGGAAACCTTTAAATTAGTGGGTTTAGTAAAGTGTTGACTTCCTTGTTCAGATGGGTTGAGTGCCTGGCCCTACCCAGTGGCGTTGCTAGAGGGGGGAGAGGGGGGGCAATTGCCCCCCCTCTACCGAACAAGCAGCGGCTGCACAGGCTCCAATCAGGTCCCACGACGTCAGTCACATCCGCCCCATAGCCGACGCCAGGGGAAAATAGCTGCGGAATTTGAAGTGCCTCGCTGACGCCGAGTACAGCAGCCTGCAGGCACACTATGGGGCAATAGCGCCCCCCCAGTTTTGACTGTGGTATCTTATGTGCCCCCCCTATATATTGTTCCTAGAGTCGCCACTGGCCCTACCCCTTCTAAGTCTCACTATTGGCAAGTGACATTGTCCATCAACGTTATGGGCTAATTGTAAAGTCTAGGAGGTAGAAGGGGGCCAGGCCGGGCCCTTAACCAATCTGGCCAATGCACACTCTACAAATCAAAGACTCCAGGCATTCCAGGCAAATGCAGTACTTAAAGTAATATTAGACTTTCAAACCCTTCCTCAATAATGAATATAGATGAAACAAGTATACATTGCCCAGCTAAGTATTTCTTTACATGTTTGGCCAAACATTTACAGTCTTCATGTTTCTGAACAGCTCCAACTCCCTCAGCTTGGCTTCCCTGAACTGCTTGTCCAGTACAAGATCACAAGGGACAGAGCAGCCTCCAGCAGCCTTCCATCGACTAGCTTGGAGAAAGGAGGAGTGAGGAAGGAGGAGAGAGGAGTGGAGTTACTTGCTTTGCTGTGAGTGTGTGTTTGTGGAGACACACACATTACTAGCACACACAAGACTGGCTCCATAGAACCCTGCAAAGGGAAAGGAGACACCCTAACAGGATATGAGGGCCAGTGCTCAAGGGACCAGCTGATTCTGCAGGAGATTAAAACTTTTAAACATCAAGAAGCAGCATCCATTGTAAGTGATTTCATCAACATTGGAAACGGCTTAAAAACATTTTGACTTTAATATCACTTTAATCACTACAGTACCGGCATGTTACCATAGCCCTGCACCGTACATGTGGACGCCGAGAGACAGTCTGCAGCAGGAGCAGAATACACGTCAGAGCGGATCAGGTAAGTAAAACAGTTTTTCCTGTTCCCTAGGTTTAAACAGTTAACCCTTGCAGTGCAAAGGGCAGCCCCACTGCAAGGGAAAACTTTTTTTTACCCTGGAGTTGGGCTTTATGACTTGGTAAGGCCCCATTGAAGCCCACCAACACAAAAAGTGCAATAACTGTAAATAGAGCCTTTAAGATAACAGTGATACAGCAAATATTTTTGCCATATTTACCATGTAGCTCAAAATGTGTTTCTGAAAAAAAAAATGATTTATCCTTGCTGGGAATGCACTGTAATTTGTGAGTCAGCCTTGACGCATGGTTTTCGGTACTGTTAAGTGAATGCATCCAAAGGATAAGGACAGTTTTGATAAAATGATGCATTTAAATAAGTGGTACAACTACACATGACGGGGTTTGAAGCATAATCATTAAAATGATCCCTGGAAGCCTTCAGGTAATCCCCTGAACAAGCCAATGCTATTCTAAAACAACACCGCAACATACTAATTATTACGGCTATCAAATAGCTGTTCCCCAAATGATTTTCTATTGATGCAGATATGTAATACAGAGATAGGAAAGATAGATAATTCTGCACTGCTCGCTCTCAGGACACATCAAAGAGACTGGAGTAATTGTATGCCGCTCTCGGGCACTGTACGGCTCCCTTTCCTGCATCTCTTTATGAATGATGCTGACAGTGTTTATAATTTGCAGACCTTAATAATCCATCTTTTTGTTTCCTCTGTGCCTCATATGTCTGATGAACGTATTGAAGAGCACTTGTAGTCATTGCTCCTGCTAATATCTATGGCAAGATAATCTGTTAAAACATTACTTAATCAATAAATACTATGAACCTTTTGGCCGCATCCCTCAAAAGGGGATTTTTTTTTTGCGTGCTATGGCTGAGCTGTTGGCTCTAGGAAGCTATAACAGATTAAAAGCAAAATATGCCTGTTACGCATATGTCAAATGAGGAATGAAGAAAAAAACAAGATTCCAATAAATATTTTCTCTCGAGTGCTGCTGGAAAAATCTCTGTGCATTACAGTCATGAGCTGGATCAAAAAATGAATTAGCAACAATCGCTTAGTCAAACAAGATGCACGCAAATGATGAGTCCCAAACACCCTCACCCCTTCCCCAATGCCATCTACTCCCCTGGAGAAAGAGAGGATGTTCTGCAGGGAGAGGATGTGAGTTACAACACTTAGTCCCAATGCAATAGCAGGTCAAACCAGGACATTGTTTTATTTTCCTACAATATAATACAGTATACATATAAAAATAATGATAATAATCATTGTAGTAAATCTGAATTTTAATGATATGTAGTTATCCAGGAGATGTATGTAACAGGTTTTGGCATTCATACTTTTTCACTGCAATTTCTCCATAATTTACTTTCACTATTATACGCTGTATTTTTGTCCTCTCTAGAAGTGACTGTATGTTGTCCTTCTCAAGAATCCTCATTAAATTCTGAATACTAATTGGGTGTGTTAAAGCCAGCCTCGCAAATTACAGTCCTATGTTGGCTGCTCGGGGGTGGTAGGGGCATTTATGCTAAATGGGTAATTTTGAAAAATGTGCATGAAAGGGAATGTACAGCCTTTTCAATGTTTTTTTTTTTTTTTCCTAATAAGTATTCTTATCATTGTGTGTTAATCTTATAATAACATAAATAACTTGTTTATGTGAATACTATGTAACTATACTGTATATGTAATGAGGGCAGCCATGTTTGCAAATTACATATGCATCTTTTGCTTCCTGCTCTGCAAGGCTTTACAGCTGATTTTTACTGCTCCTTCTGGCAATGCAAATGTATTAATCAGCTGGCCTATTTGAAACAATGCACTTGCTGTATTGCACTGACATCTTGTCTCAACAGTTGTTCGGTAGGAAAAATAATTATTGGCGTATCTAATCATCTTGCTTTTACTGGCTAACCTTCCAAACGCTATCTTTAATTTAATAAAAATATCTATAAAAAGAGCACGGTGAAATTCACATCAAAGATTGCGTTAAGATATTGTACTGTAATGAGGGCAGCCACATCTGCTAATTACATATGCACTTTCTGCTTCCTGCTCTGCCAGGCTTTACTGTGATTTTTACGGCTAATTTTGTTTATTTGAGAATCTTCAAACATTCAGCTTATTCATTTAATGCAACATTACAAAAAAAAAGACCCAATAAAATAATAATAAATAAATACATGATACAAACATAATCCGAGAGGTCTTAAAAGAGCTTCAGACCAAACCCATTTTGCCAAAATTAAACACAAAGATCAAAAGAATTTAAATTACAAAATGAAATTTCCTACCAACACCATACCAAACAGTATTGAGCAGTACTCAGGCTAAGAAACCTTCCCCACACCTATGTATCTAGCCTTTCTTCAAAAAAGTTCTATTCCATCAAAATCTAAGGGAGTGAAGAAGAAACAGAAGAAAAAGCCACACACCCAGAAAGAGACAGAATGCCAACTACGAAGGCCTGATGTTCCTCCACGCCTTAATCCAGACCCCCCATTGCCATCTATCCACCGCAAGACCCCAAATCTTCCCAACCTCACCGAGAATATTGTGCACCACCACCTCTACAGGAAGGATTTTATGCCGGATAGAAACCTGACACTGTGCATTCCAAGTGAAGTAACGAACCACTACACTAACTAAGAAAAGAGTGTCCAAATCAAAACCCTGGCGACTCTGATATGCCCCATACACCCACTCCGCATAACTCACGCAGGCGAGAAAAGGAATACCCAGAGCTCTCCCCACCTTTTGATAGACCTGTATGTTGAAGGAACACTGAAGCTAGAACCGGTCCACGGACTTAACTTCACGTGATTTTTACGACTCCTTCTCGCAATGCAAGTCTATCAATTAGCCAGCCTGTTTGAAGCAATGCACTTGCTATATGTCTGAAATCTCATCTCAACAATTGTTTGGTAGGAGAAATAATGATTGGTGCACCTAATCTACTTGCTTCTAGCGGCTAATCTTCCAATCTTTACTTTTAATTCGATAAATTATCTATAAAAAGAGCAAGTATGTAAAAAAGGTGAAAATCACATCAAAGAGTATGTTAATATAATGTAGAGTAATAATAATGAAGGCTATGCGCTTGGTAAAAATACAATATACCTTCAATTTTTAAAAATGTTTTCCTAATTTACTTAAAAAATGGACTCCTGATGGAGATGACTGTGCATAAACTAGTGCTGGCTGAGATCTATTTTCATCACTGAAGCCTGGAGCCACAGAAGGTTTGGCTGTAACAACAAATATTCATATAGTGTGCTTCACCTTTCAAATAACTTAGTACATTGCTCCTGGATTTGCCCTCTCTGTCACAACCATAACTAAATAAATGAATAGCCATTAACAATATATAGGGGTCTATTCACAAAGCTGCCGAGGGCAGCCGAGAGAATGACCGATCAGAAGTGAAGTGAGCCGAACACTGTTCGGCTATTCACTTCAGGCTGGTACGGCTGATTTCAGCCGTACATCGGCTGAAATCAGCCGTACATCGGCTGAAATCAGCCGTACATCGGCTTGCTTCGTGTGGCTTCGGATCAGCCGAACATGCTCAGCATGTTCGGCTAAACCAAAGTGCAGAAGGAGTTCGACTCAGCCGATCCAACATCTGGATCGGCTGAGCCGAACCTCCGGCAAGCTTCACACTGCTGTTCAGGCTATTCTGATCCCGAACAGCAGTGAGAGAATAGCCGAATGCCGCCGAGCCGCCGGCATTTGGCTCGGCTGTTCTGCTCGGTCCCTCAGAGGCACCGAGCAGAACAGAAAAAGAGTGAAAAAAGTAGAAAAAAGTTAATAGAAAACGATTGTGCAGAGCTAGCAGTGACAGCTAGCTCCGCCCAATAGTTTCCTATTGTCCGG